>NW_016107461.1:376311-424916 GCF_001604975.1 Cebus imitator | reverse complement strand
AAAAAAAAAAAAAAAAAGAAAAAAGAAAGAAATCATCTTGCCTGAATAGCCTCTTCCTTTGATTCAAGTTTTTAAAATTATATATCTACACCACTCTCTTCTACCGCTTTGCTAAAAGGCAGGGCTCTTCTCCTCTCCAGAGCTAATCGCCCCACTCCTTCCTTAATTTATTTTGAAGGCAATATTGATTGCATATTATGTGCCAGGAACATATAAAACATATAAGGTATTTTGATTCAGAGATGAGTGACCTAGGCTTTGAGGAGCTCACAGTTATTTTGGGAAGATCAGATTGGCAAGGAAATGAACCATCACCACGCAGTGAAGTGCATAAGAAAGTATGGGAGCCTAAGAGAACCAAAAAGCAAACCGAGATTCAATACGATTTTCTGTCCTTCCAAATTATCACACCCAAAAGACAAAATCACTTACAAATGAGTTTTTCCCTTTGAGGGTCCTCCACTCACTCTGCTTCTGTTTGCAGCCTAAGGACACATCAGACTTGCCATTGTCACAAGGTACTGAGAACTGGCATCTGTAGCTACAAATGGTGTCTCTCTTCAAAGCTTGGGAAACCTGCTCCACCTATCATTAAACATTCCACAATGATTTATTCAGAAGAGCTACCGTCTCAGCTGAATTTTAAAATAAGTGCCTGGGCCAGGCATGGTGACTCATGCCTATAATCCCAGCACTTTGGGAGGCTAAGGCAGGAGGATTACTTGAGGCTAGAAGTTTGAGACCAGCCCTGGCAACATAGGGACACCCCTGTCTCTATCAAAAAAAAAAAGAAGAAGAAGAAGAAGGAGAGGAAATTTATATTAACTGTTCATGGTAGCACATGCCTGTAGTCCCAGCTACTTGGGGGGCTGAGGTGGGAGGATCATTTGAGTCTGGAAGGTCAACACTGCAGTGAAGACATGGTCACACCACTGCACTCCAGCCTGGGCAACAGAGGGAGACCCTGTCTCAAAAAACAAGTAAATAAAATAATTTGTTTGAATTTAATATGAATTTTATATGCTTTTACTGAAGTACACACCCATGTACCCCTGCAAGGACATGTCCTGCCAAATTTCAATAGTCACCTCAAATATCACATTCTTTCAGTTACTCATATGCAGTAAACAGTCATTTATTCATTCCTGCTTTCTCAACCCCATGACTCTCTCTAACACTTTCAGTCCTTCACTTCTCCTGGCTTTTGATTCTCTGCCTTTTAACAGAAACATGCCTGTCCCATCTGATGTTCTACACAGGCTGGGTGTCCTGCCCACCCCCATTTTTCTCCTTCCATTTAGCACAAAAGCTCACAAGAGTTTACTATAGCCCCCTTTACTTTCACATGACACATTCTCTCCTCAACAATGTGTAATGTGGCATCAGGCCCCATGCTTTCAAAAGCCAACTATAGTCTTGCACTTCACAAACCCAGCAGGCTATTCTCAGGCTTCATTTGCTTTGCTGTGAACTTCTCTGCAGATTTGCGTTCTTTGCTGGTGTTATCCTCCTTTCTGCCACTGTCTCCCCCTTTGCTTTTATGAAACAATTCTCACCTGGGTTGCACCTTACTAATCTTTCCTTGCTTTCTCCTTTTCCTCCCTCATCTTGTAAATAAGAGTACTAGCCAAAATCTAGTTCTTGTTGAGTAGTTTTATTCATTTCCAAGGTTTCAACTAGCACTCAATTAATATGGCCCTTAAATGTACATTTCTAGCCAGGACTCTCTCTGGAACTCCAATCTTGCATTCCAAACTACATATGTGACATTTTCAAGAAAATGAACTACAGATATTTCAAACACCGTACCTAAAACCCCAGATTCTTCTGGCTCCTCTTTCTCTCCCAGTCTTCAAACCTGAAATTCTAGAGTAAGTTTTTAATCTTTCCCCTCATATCTATTTAATTTCCCAATTTTCTAAGTACTTTCTTCCCAGCATCTCCACTTTTCTCGTTGCCTTCACCCTAATCAGGACCTTAATACACACACCTAGATTACAGCAACCGTCTTCTAACCAGTTTCTCTGCCTCGGGCATTCCATCCCCAGCCAGTCTGTCCTGTACATTTCCAGTAAGTGAAACTTCCTAGATGATAACATCACTACCCTGCCCAAATGTCTTTCATGGCTTCCCAAAATCTAGAGGGCAAAGATGTGTAAACTGATCATGATGGCCAGCCACAAGCAAATCCTAACCTACATTTTAGATTCATCTCCTATAACACGCCGTGCCAGCGAAACTGCTGTATTAGCCCTGCTTGAAAATACTTACATGTCTTTGGTCACTGTTCCCTAAAAGAGGACACATGCTCCCTCGTCACTTCTCACCAAATATACTCCCATTTTTCCAAGGCTTGTTTCAAGCCCCACCTCATCCCAATTCTAGGTCATTCCCCCATCCTGTGCTTCTTGAGCTTTCTGGGTCATGGTACTCCCTACGCAATTCCCTTCAAACTAGTTTGAGTATGCCTTATGAAATCAATTACATTTTTATATTTAACTGTTGGGTTTGGAGGTGTTTGAGGATGTATGTCATATGATCTCTTAGGACAGTTACTGTCGTGGTGGCACAGAAGAAACTATTGCAGGGTCAAGACATTAGGTGATGAAGGAAAAGCAGACATGTGTATTATGGTACAAAGTCAAAGAGAAAATACACTTGAATTTCAATCTGAGAAAACATTACTAAGGCTTTATTTCATGTGAAAAAGTGGAAATTAGCATGATTTTAGGAAAAACAGTGAGAACATTAATGAGGCCAGAAAAGACTGTTACCTTAGGAATTTTGTGGTGAGATGTTGTCAGATAAAACAGTTGATAATGAACTTAGCAAGAAAGTACACGTTTAACTATGGTTATATTCCAATACAAAATTCATTAATTTCCTAATAATTTCTGTGACGGGAAATTATAATTCAACCGAAGCACTGGCGAACAGCTGATTTTTATAGAACACCATCTTTAAATGATAATAAGAATGAACATACAATCCCTTTTCTATTCAAATTGTCAACATTCATTTACTGCTTACTTCAGCTCTGTTAAGCATCATTTTTCAAAATTCTACTTTAGAAAATGGAGAACCCAAACCCAGTTACTATGGTAATCTGGATTTCCTCCATTATGTTTCCTACAATTTTTTTTTTGTTTATAACTTTTTCCAAAGGTGAAATGTCGAGGACACTGATTTTAGCAGCCTGTATTTGCTAGAGCCTGTCTTTTTTCAGAGCCTCTGTCTCATCAACTGAAAAGTTCAAGGGTGTGTTAGCCTTGATATTTGCAGCAATGAAACATAATGTTCCTGCACGTTTTTTCTTTTCCTCTTTTCAGGTTTTCTTATTTTTGTGTTTATTTTCTCATGGTTTTAAAACTTACCCTACCAAATTCCCAAGTCTGGAATTATTTTCTGTCACTGCAGTCATTGAAGCATAGTATTTTTTTGTTTGCCATCCGGAACATCCTACAGTTCTACTCAGAGGGGAAGAGGAGAAGAAAGGGGCAGCAGGTGCTGAAGTTCTATTCACAAGGGCACTGACCCTCAGCAGGGGCGTGACAGGGCTTTAAAATAGGATTAGACACCCAAACAAGGAAAAGGTCACACTTGACATTTCCACTGGAAATACCAATGCAAATAGAGCTGATCCTAGGGACATTTTTCACACACACACACACACACACACACACACACACACAATTTTGAAGTGGTTTAAGAAAAAAATGATAAATTTCAATGAATTATTTTCTTAAAAGCTTAAAAAAGCAACTATTGGAAATAGGGCACAATAATAATGGCAACAAATGAGTCAAAAATTCACGAGAAATGTCTTCTATTGTTTGTTATTTTTAAGGATTCATTACATTATTTTGTCATAAGAAGAAAACCAAGGATGGAGTTGATGGGGGAAGTAACATAAAGATCTGGACATGTTGATTTTGATATATAGAAATTCTCAATATTTTTTAAAACTTAGTTCCTAATCACTGTCATCCCCATTTCTACTTACAAATTGTCCCATCTGTCTCCTGAATAATTAATAATAGAATAATGATAACATTTTCTCTCCCAATTTTTCATTTCATATTAAAGTAACTGGCCAGGCACAGTGGCTCACACTTGTAATCCTGACATTTTGGGAGGCCAAGGCTGGAGAACTGCTTGAGCCCAGGAGTTCACGATCAACCTAGGCAAAGAAGTGATACCGTTTCTCTACAAAAAAATAAAAAATTAGCCAGGTATTGTGGTGTACACCTGTGACACCAGCTACTCAGGAGGCTGAGGAGGGAGGATCACTTCATCTTAGGAGGTCGAGGCTGCAGTGAGCCATGATTGTGTCACTGAACTCCAGCCTGGGCAACAGAGCAAAATCCTGTCTCAAAAAAATAAAAATTAAAAATTAAACGAGCTGACCAAAGCATCTAATACCAAAGTAAAATTTGGAGGCACCTGGAAGAGGAAATTTGTCACAAGCTGCTTCAGTATCCACCAATACCTCTTGAAGATTTCCACATCATTCTTCAAAAAGGAGACTGCCCATGAGCCCATTGCATAATTCTGAAAATTCATGAGCCTTCCAGCTCCAAAATGTTGTGCCTTCATTGGTACAACAGAGACATGTATGTCTATTAACAACATTCCCAAAGTAAGCTAGACCAACACAGGCTTATTCCAAAACGAAGAATTCTTAAAGGCATAAGTAAATTCTAGAGGCCTGCATGTATACAGTTATTCAAAGAAGTCCAAGAAAAACATATCTCCTGCATAGATTCCAATTTTAATATATTAGACATACATAAAGGGAGGTTCACCTATACACAAATTGTATGTTAAGATTCTTGAACGTTTGACTATGGAAAAAAATCAAAATCAAACCTACCCTAGAGAAGCTAAAACTCTTTAAGTGAAGAACTGTCCTGAAATAACACAGTGGGACATGAGGTTTGGGGTGAAGGTAGTAGATTCTTCTTGACTCTCCTCCAGTGACTACAGGTTTTAAAACTGCCTACCACATTGAAATGATGTAATTTAGTCTTTTATTAATCACAGTCACCCAAAGTTGTCAGAGTGTCTAGTATAAGATTACCTTGAGTTTTAACTAAAAGCAAAAGCAGAGAAAAAAAAAACAACCCTCCCCTGAGGAAATGTATGATTCCATTAAGTTATTTGAAATTATTGCAACAAATTCAAAGACCATCGTAAATACCTATGCAAGCACCTAGGAGCCCCATATCTCAACTTGATAGAGCTTCTATAAACTGAAGCAGCATTCACAAAGTTTGGCTGCATTGAGCCCTGAACATGCTTCACCACATTCTATTCTCACAAATTGAGTGTAATATAGTCATGCACTGCCTTACAGCAGGGCTATGTCCGGAAAGACGTGTCATGATTTATGCTACCTTGTGGTTGCATAAACATCATAGTGTCCTTACACAAACCTAGCATACACTCTCTACACACCTAAGCTATATGAGATAGCCTACTGCTCCGAGGCTACACACCTATACAGCATGTGACTGTGCTGTAGGCGGTTGTAACATAATAGTAATTGTATATCTAAATGTAACTAAATATAGAAAAAGTACAGTAAAAATAACCATAAAAGTATATGGTGTTAAATAAAAAACAAAAACCAGGCTGGGTGCCTATAATCCCAGTTTGGGATGCTGAGGCAGGTGGATCACGAGGTCAGGAAATCAAGACCGGCCTGGCCAACATGGCAAAACTCTGTTTCTACTAAAAATACAAAAAAAAATTAGCTGGGCATGGTGGCATATGCCTGTAGTCCCAGCTACTCCAGAGGCCAAGGCAGGAGAATCTCTTGAATCCGGGAGGTGAAGGTTGCAGTGAGCCAAGATTGTGCCACTGTACTCCAGCCTGGTGACAGAGCAAGACTCCATCTCAAAAAACAAACAAACAAACAAACAAAATAAACAGTATAAAATGGATGCTACACCTGATCAGGTGGCTCACGCCCTAGCATTTTGGGAGGCCGAGGGAGGTGGATCTCTTGAGCCCAGGAGTTCAAGTCCAGCCTGGGCAACATGGTGAAACCCCACCTCTATAAAAAAATACAAAAAATTAGCCAGGCCTGGTGGTGCCTATAATCCCAGCTACGCGGGAGGCTGAGGTGGGAAGGCTTGAGCCTGGGAGGTAGAGGTTGCAGTGAGTCGAGCTCATGTCATTGCACTCTAGCCTGTCTCAAATAAAAATAGGTACACATATATAGGGCCGTTACCATCAACGGAGCTTGCAGGAGTGGAAGTTGCTATGGGTGAATCAATGAGTGGTGAGTAAATGTGCAGGCCTAGGACATTACTGTACACTACTGTAGACTTTATGAACACCGTACACAGGCTACACTAAATTTATAAAAAATATTTTTCTTTAATAATAAATTAACATTAGCCTACCGTAACTTCTTTACTTTATAAATGTTTTAAATTATTAAATTTCTGACTTTTTGGTAATGACACTTAGCTTAAAACACAAACATATTGTACAGTGTCATAAACTATTTTCTCTCTTTATATCCTTATTCTATAAGATTTTTTCTATTGTTTCTTTTTTCCTTTTTAAGCTTTTTTGTTAAAAATGAAGACACAAACATACACATTAGCCTAAGCCTACACAGGAACAAGATCATCAATATCACTATTTTCCACCTCTACATGCTATTCCACTGGAAGGTCTTCAGGGGCAATAACATGCATGGAGCCATCATCTCCTATAATAACTATGCCTTCTTTTGGAATACCTCCTGAGGGACCCGCCTGAGGCTCTTCTTGAGGTGTCACTCTTTTCAGACATACATCCATGGTGGTTTGCTTGGTTTGTTTCATTTATTTCAGGATAGATTTGCTTCTAAACAGATAATGATGCACCATGAACATTCTTCTCTATGAATGAAAACCTTCCAGCATTGGGCGGGGGTCTGTGTTTTCAAATGTTTTAAGGAGTTTGTTGAGGTCTGCAAAAGCTTCTGCTAAAGCCTTCACTGTGAATTTTCATGTAGGTTTTTCCTTTTCTTCTCCTGCAGTTTTCTTTTCTCTTGCCTATTCTTCAGCTATGTGTTCCTGTTCCATCAAAATCTTATGTATGGAACCACCATCATATATGTGGTCCCACATTGAAGTCTCATTATGCATCACGTGGCTGATATCTAAATTGTCCATCACCCTTAATGAAATCCAAGAACTTGTCATAGAGGAAAATATCTTTTATTAAAGAGCAGTTTTCAGGTCACAGTTGCTATCTTTTTAACTACATGATATTCAGCTTCTACGGATATTAACTGTAATGGACACCATTGAAATAAGTGAGAAATTGACTTTATATTAAACTGGGCAACAGAGGAAGACAAGATTCAGTCTCAGAAAAGGAAAACGAAAGAAAAGAAAGCTCATCTCCATCTCAAAATGTGATAAACACATACTTTTTTTCTGGAATTTTTATAGTTTTAATCTAATATTTATTATACCGTATAGTAAAAGAGTGAAACCCTTTTTTTCTACAACTACTTGGTCAGGTCTCTCAACCAACTTGCCCTTTAGCCAAGGCTTTTTTATTTTAATTTTTTATTTTTTTCTGAGATGGAGTTTCACTCTTGTCGCCCAGACTGGAGTGCAATGACATGATCCCGGCTCATGGCAACCTCTGCCTCCCAGGTTCAAGCAATTCTCCTGTCTCAGCCTCCCAACTAGCTGGGACTACAGGTGCCTGCCACCATGCCCAGCTAATTTTTGTATTTTTATTAGAGACAGGGTTTCACAATGTTGGCCAGGCTGGTCTCTAACTCCTGGCCCCAGGGGATCCACCCACCTTGGCCTCCCAAAGTGCTGGGATTACTGGTGTGAGCCACTGTGATCAGCCTTCAAGTCTTTTTTTAAATATATATATATATATGAACTATCATTATAAATATGAAGAACTTCCTCAGAGCTCTCTACCTTACTATTGGCTTGTTTATTCTTATTTCAGTACCACACAGTTTAATTTTTGTCACTTGGGAGACTTATAAAGTCATTAGTTATTATTTTAAAAAAAAAAAAGTCATGACATTTTCATATGTTTAGTCTTCTAGACAAACTTTGGAATAATTTTGGTCAAGTACCTGCAGGAAACTATTGATGCCGTGATTAGGAATGCGTTAGATCTATAAACTAATTCGGAAATGACTGTCGACTTGATCACATTCAGTCTTTCCATCAGAAGCAAAGTACGTCTTTATGTTTCTATAACATTCAAGTAAATATTTATTATTATTATTGATTAAATCTCTTCCTCTGTTCTTCCTCCTTGGCGGTTATTGCCGCTGAATACGAATTCTATTGATTTTGGATTGATTCATTACCTGGCCACTTTATGGAAATTTCCTATATTAAATGTTTCTAAGTTGATTCTCTGTATTTTTCTAGATATAAGAAATTATTATTATTATTTAAGACAGTCTCGCTCTGTCGCCCAGACTGGAGTGCAGTGGCACTATCTCAACTCACCGCAACCTCCACCTCCCGAGTTCAAATGACTTTCATGCCTCAGCCTCCCAAGTACCTGGGATTATAGGCACACCCCACCACGCCTGGCTAATTTTTTTAATTTTTAGTAGAGACAGGTCACCATGTTGTCCAGGCTGGTCTCAAACTCCTGAGCTCAGGCAATCTACCCACATTGGCCTCCTAAAGTGCTGGGATCACAGGCATGAGCCACCATGCCAGGTCAGGAATTAGTATTATTTCTTATAATAATAATTAATATAATTACTATAAGAATTATTATCATCATAAATAATAATAATTTGGCCTCTTCCTTTTCTATTCATTATACTTCCCATCTCTACTTCAGATGAAATAATGTTAAATAGTAAGTTATAGATGCAATCCTTGTCTTATTCCTGATTTTCTCCCCAGTGGTTTATTGTTAAATTCAATCTTGATTTTAAGTTAGAATGGATATTCTTTATCATTTAGGGTTTCTGACAGATTCAGGACCAAAACTCAGAAAAGTCATTCATGGGGTATTAAACAATAGTCATTCTGTGATGGTATCCAACCTCACTGTCTGATTTATATCAGGCCTAGAAACCTCATTTAAAAAACTAAATCTTTTATATAATTGAGACTAACCATATACAAATGGTTGAAGGACTGGATTTGGAGGAGGAAAACTTAAACAACAGAAACTCAATTTCAGGAAGAGAAAGTAGGAGCCCTGAGATTAGAGAAACTAGGCCGGGCGCAGTGCCTCACACCTGTAATCCCTGCATTTTGGAGGCCAAGGCAGGTGGATTGCCTGAAGTCAGGAGTTCGAGACAAGCCTGACCAGTATGGTGAAATCCCATTTCTACTAAAAATACAAAAATTAGGCAAGCGTGGTGGCGGGCACCTGTAATCCCCGCGACATTGGAGGCTGAGGCAGGAAAATCACTTGAGCCAAGGAGGAGGAGGTTGCAGTGAGCTGAGATGGTGCCACTTCACTCTAGCCTGGGTTACAGAGTGAGACTCCATCTCAAAAAAAAAAAAAAAAGAAATTCACAAAGAGAAAGAATTGGGGCCGGATTTAATCACAGTATCTGAGGAAAAGGAATTGTGGTTCCACCACAAAATGAAACTATTCTTGAATAAAGTATTTATTAAAATTCATTTATTTTCTTTCTTGTTGATACAAAAACAATTTAAGATTATTAGTATGCCTCATTATATAGCTTTGTTCATATACCATCATCCCAATAGCAGTTTTGTTTCCTTTTATAATAGTTGGTAAATTTTTTATTTTCATTTTACCCAGAGTTAAAGCATTTCATGAATTGTCAAACACACTTTTTTGCACATTTTACAACTCTGAAGTTGAGATGCATCTGAAAAGCAAAGGTGTATCCATTTCACAGATGCCAGATATTTGTTGCCATTACAATTAATCATTTGTTGGGTTTTTTTTCGAGGCAGGGTCTCACTCTCTTGCCCAGGCGGGAGTGCAGGGATGCAATCTTGGCTCCTCCTGGACTCAAGCAATCCTTCCACCTCAGCCTTCCCCATAGCTGGGGCTACAGGCACACACCACCACGTCCAGCTAATTTTTTGTATTTATTGTAGAGACAAGGTTTCACCATGTTGCCCAGGCTGTTCTCAGAACTGCTAGGCTCAAGCTATCTACCTACCTCGGCCTCCCAAAGTGCCGAAATTATAGGCGTGAGCCACCACACCCAACCAATCATTTGTTTCAGGTTTTGTATTTCATTTTTATTTTATGGCATTGAGGTTAGACAATCTGGTCTATTCAGCTTCTACCTGGGAAGAACTTAATGAGATTCTCTTTTCTCAATGCAATCAATTTTTGAAACTATTTCACAAGCGTTAAAAAAGTGTGTTCTTTGATTATACAAAGTTCAACAATTGTAACCTCAACTTAATTACATGCAAAATTTCCATGTCTATATATTACCTACTTGATTTGTCAAAAGCTGAAAAAAGCTGTGGAATATTATTATATTCCACAGCAATTTATTTGTGTCCACCGTTCTATGCATTTTCAGTTTTTACTTTATACTGATTGATTCCTATTATTATAATACATATATATATGATTCAGTTTATGCAGATTTATGGATTCTTTTTCCATAGCATAGGCGGTGCTTTTTATCAATGTAAAATGACCCCAAACACCAATTTGATTCCTTCTTTTTGCTCTATAAGTTTTGTGGTATTTGTAAATTCCTCTCATATTCTGGCAATAGGATGGCTATTAGTCTTATTTTTCAGTATTGCTAAAGAGGTTTCATTTTATTTGGAGCCTCTGGGTACATGTTTTTCATGGAAATTTAGAAGAAGCTAAGTCAAATTTAATTTGAAACAGAAGCCATCCCAGAACAAAAAACATGCAGAATGCCTACAATCTACCACTCTCTGCATTGAATACTTTACAAATATCAGCTTATTTAAACATCTCGATAACTTCATTAGATGGACAGGTGTGCTTCTAACTCCTGCAGTTGGGGACCACTGCACGAACGGAGGGCCAGTTCCCACATCCAGCTCTGTCCAGTGCCACGGGCCTCTCACACACAGGAGGGAACGCTACAGCCCTCGGCAGCCCTGCCCCATCTAATTTCCATCCTCCTTTGCTGATCCCTTCTCTCAGTGGCAGCATTATGGCACCATGGTCCACCCTATGAAGACAAACCTGAGAAACAGTCCTGTACTGGCCCTGAAAGCAGGCCCTGCTGTTTGGATCTAAAATTCTGGGTTCCAGGATCCCCAGAACATGGGGAGGCACAGGCCTGGGAGGGCGGGCCATGTCACCTTGGACTTGCAGATTCCCAGCCTCATAAGAAAGATGAAGTCAGAGAAGGGGAGCACAGGGTCCTCTAAAGCTGGGAAGGTCAGTGCACCAGGATAAGGCCTGGTTTCCTAGGTCTAAGCGCGATACTGGAAGAAGATCGTGTTCCCTGCCAGTGTTAGAGACTAGCCTTGAACTTGTATTTGTCCAATCCTAAGTCCATTCTTTCTAACTTTAGTATGTTAATGTATGTGGATTATAGAGGTACAGTGGTTCCAAACAATGGGCTACAGTATTCTGAAAAGGACTTTGAGCTTTTCAAAGTTAAAAAAATATATATAAGGTATAGAAAGCAAGTCTCCTCATGCTGGTTGCCTTATTTGCTGAGGAAGAAACCTGAGCTACTGAAGCTACTGTTACTAAATTTACACTTATTTACCTTCATTCAGATATCCTCCTAAGAACTTAGATTTTAGGTGGACTCAGAGAAGTACCCCAATTGCCTTTTGTGTCAGAAAGCAACGTTGGAAGTAAATACACAAGGTGCTCCACTGCCAGGCAAGGCCTTCCTGTCCATCTCCACTGTGCCTAGGAGGAGCTGAGATTCCTTGTCCCAAGGGCCAATTTCTCAAATCAAAAAAATAGATTCTAAATAGGTTTGCCTCCTGCCTCCCACAAGGGAGGCTGGCACACAGCTAATGGGCTCCAGCAGGACCCTCAGAGCCTGAAAGATGTACCATAATTTCCCTTTTGTGACTAACAGCAGTTCCCTGGTGCGACACACAGCATTTTACATGTAGCAATGAATGGTTCATTAGCTCATTCCTCATCCTCTAAGCTGTGTGTAAGCTGGATTCCTTCTTCAGTGTGTTCATTTAACTTCTTCCCATATTTCCTCAATAAGTTTTTCTTTCAATTTCATTAGGATGCCTTTTTTTAAAAGTCATTCTGTACTTTTGCCATTCTAAAGTCACCACAGTCTCTCCATTCTCATGTTTAATAAGGCCATTTTCCTTCTCGTGGGTTTCTCCCCTTCAATTACTCATAAAACTCTCCTCTAGGGTGACGTTTGTCACTATCAGCTGAGTTGACCTTCTCACTGTGGTCATCTTTTCCACTCCATCTGCCTTATGACTGAAAAACACTATAACACCTAACTTACATTATACATTCTAGGTGGAGACAATTGGAGATTGTGATATAGGCTAGAAGTAAGCTTTTGTTTGTTTTAGCTTAGATGGTCATGGAGGAGTGGATGAGCTTATGGTGTATGCTTAAATCAAGCATCCAAAACTGCATGATAACAACTGCAAAGGCTGAAATAGAAGCTCCAACAGACCGGCACACCTCTGAGGAGAGCCTCAGTAATGAAGGGATCAGAGAGAACGGAGGAGGATGAAAACATCCGTGAAAGAGTTGCTTCTGTTTATGTCTACTCACCGGATATACACATTACTAATGATGAGCAACGCTACAAGCAAATCTTTTAATCATTCCTTTTTCCAGCTACCAGTGATGACGGCAGCATTGGCAACTTTCCCAGAACGGCACATGTGTGAGTTCCTCTATCTGATAGTGAGTAGTGTGGATATCAACTACTATCTGATGTAGCCAAACTTTTTTTAATTTAGGAAATTATCGTTTAATCAGACACAGTTTGTTCCATTCTGTTCTTGGTTGAGTTCATGGATTAGAAAAACCCAGGACATCAAAACCTAACCTGTGATAAGATTTAGAATTGCTTACTCTTAAGGACCTTCAAAAAACTTTCACCTACTTTGAATGTTCCTACTTTAAAAATTTAAAACAAAGGAAAATAAAAATTAAGTATAAAAAGTAAAGATATATAAAAATTCTTTCCTGCAGTTACTTTCATCTGAGTTTTTTTCCACTGAACTATACATAGATTCTTTATTTTTTTTTAATTTAGGAGAGTTTAGTAATTAAAAACTATGAATTTTTCTTCCATTTTATAAAAGTAATTGTAATTGAAAACAATCAGGGAAAAAAAATCCACCAGCAAATAGAACTGAAATATTTTTGAAAAGATCAATGTTACTTCTCCAACATGTTTAACAATTAATGTGATATACAGTTTGAATTATTTTAGCCTATAAATTTTGAATATTTAAAAATTACTCTTTGTTCAGTATAACTAATAGTAGCTGCCATCATTTTCTTCTGCCTCTCCAAACATCATTAGACTTTAAAATTCTAATGATTCAGACAGGGTTTGGTTTTTCTGTTTTTTTGAAACCAAGCTTGTTACCCAGGCTGGAGTGCAACGCACGATCTTGCCTCACCGCAACCTCCACCTCCCAGGTTCAAGCGATTCTCCAGCTTCAGCCTCCCAAGTAGCTGAGATTACAAGCATGTGCCACCACACCAGGCTAACTTCATATTTTTAGTAGAGATGGGGTTTCTCCATGTTGGTCAGGCTGGTCTTGAACTCCTGACCTCAGATGATCCCACCCACCTCGGCCTCCCAAAGTGCTGGGATTACAGGCGTGAGCCACCGTGCCCAGCCCAGACAGGGCTTTTTTCTCCATTTGAAAATAGCAAAACTATTTGCTCCCTGAGAGAGGGGATATTGTCTCACTTATTGTCTGTCTCCAGTACCACCTAGTTCAAAGTGGGTGGTCAATAAATATTTTTTGAAATCAAATGAAGTTTTTTTTAAAGACAGGGTCTTGCTCTGTCACCCAGTCTGGAGTACAGTGGTATGATCATGGCTCACTGTAGTACCAATCTCCTGGGCTTAACTGATCCTCCCACCTCAGCCCCCCAAGTAGCTGGGACCACAGGTGTGCACCACCACGCCCAGCTAATTTTAAAATGTTTTTGTAGTCTTTATATTGCCCAGTCTGGTCTCGAATTCCAGAGCTCAAGCCACCCTCTTGCTTTGACCTCCCAAAGCATCGGGATTACAGGAGTGAGGCACCATGACCAGCCCAAATGAAATTTAAAATCAACTTTAAGCTCTCAAAATTTGCCACTTGTGAATAGCAGACTAAAAAAATAAAAAAATAAAATAAAACCCCGTTCTCCCTATGACAATGGAAACCAAAGCACCTAGCATCACCAAAATATATTAACATCTTAAATACCTGATTTATTATTTAAGGCACAACTCAGATACCAAGGGAATATAGTGTTGGGGTAAAAATAAAATCTTATTAATTTAGGCCAATAAAGGAGCTGACCAGCTCGACTAAGTACCATGGCCCATTATTTCACTATAGTACTGTTGTTCTAATTTATTCAGCATCTACCTATGCAGACCTTGAGGGTGTTTAAATATATAGAAAGTGTGACTTCCTAACTTTTAGATTTTGGTTGATTTGGATATACCTTTAAAGGTCATTGGTTTAGTGAATAAAATAATATCTCATTATCTAGTAGTATCAGAAATAAGAGATTTCAATTTTATATATTTTGAGATAACTATTGCTAAATCTAAATCTAAAGTGACCTACATACTTCCCTAGCTTGATAAGGAAAGTGAACGTAATTTAATTTTCCTGATGGCTCAGAGATTTCCTCATGAGCCTCCATCACTACACAATTTCACTACAATGGCAGCAGGACTCAGAGCAGGTAGGCTTCTTCTCCCTTCTAACACATGTATGTGTGTGATATGACACAGTTCACAGAATTGTTATGAACACATCAGCGCATTTAATTTGTATTAAGTGGTTCCAGACTGCCATACTTTTTACTTTCAGCAGTTGTTCTACATTCTAATTCGCTTTCAGGTTGTTTGGCTGTCACTGCCTGCAGCTAACGGTGCCTCCTTTGGGTTCCTCCCTAAAGACTTCTGATTATCAGTCTCCAGTTGTACATAACTTGAAACAGGAGATATCCAGATTTGTTAAAACTGTCTCTAAAATAGGCTGGGCATAGTGGCCCATGCCTATAATCCCAGAACTTTGGGAGGGGGGAGGATCACTTGAGGCTAGGAGTTTGAGAACAGCCTGGGCAACCCAGCAAGACCACATCTCTATAAAAAAGTAAAATTAGCCAGGTGTGGTGGCATGCACTTGTAGTCCCAGCTACTCAGAGGCTGAGGCAGGATAATTCCTTGAGTCCAGGAATTCGAGGCTGCAGTGAGCCGTGGTCTCATCTGCAGCCTCAAATTCCTGCAGATGGTCTCATCACTGCACTCCAGCCTGAACCACAGAGTAAAGACCCTGTCTCTAAAATAAACAAACAAACAAAACTATTTGTAAATGAACTTAGAATTGAAGTGAAGCTTTGGTAAATTCTATAAATATTAATGTTTACCAAGACCAGCTAGGCGGTAGAGACCCCCACCCAGGTGGCGCTGAAGGCATTAAGAAGCAGATACCCAGATATAACAGCAAAGTTGGACTATCTCGGGGCCAACAGCCTTCCGAACTGAGAACCTCAGGGGACTGCCAGCATTCTCGACGAGGCTGAGGGCCTCAAGAAGACTCTGAAACAAGTATTCTCTCTGAACAGGTGATTATTATTAACAGCAGGTGTTCTGTGTTTTCTCATAGAACTAGGTAGGCAGCTGGTGCCTGCTTACCACTGATCAAGGACAAACCAGAAAGTATTCTCCCCAAGGGAGCCACGGGGGCACGGTCACATATCCCGTGCTTAACGAATTTAGCAAACAATATAATTTTATCATACACTCAGCATTTCTCAACAAATGTTCATAAGCCATGGCACATGGATTTTCTGATAGCCTTTGGACTTCACAAAGCCAGTATTCTTGAAGCTATTAATCATATTCCATCCATCCATCCACATAATATTTAGAGTGCCTCCCAGAATCAGAAACCAATATATAACAGGATTACAATGATTAATAAAACAAATATGGTTATTACCCTAATGGAATGTACAATTTAGGAGAAAGAAAGGCAATAAACAAGTGAACAAGCAAATAAACACTTAACTGCAACTGCGGTATGTATGTTCTCATTGTGATTATAGCAACCACAAATTCCCAACATGATCATTGTAGTATAATTACCTTCTATTTATATGGCTTAGTACTTTGTGGCATTTTCATGTTAACCACAAAAGTTAGGAAGTAAAATCCTTGACAAACAGGAAACTAAGATTCAGAGAGCTTTACAAGGTCAGTGGTCCAACCAGAGCTTCAACAAAGTAAATCTGATTTCCCCTGACCCTCATCTTGTGTTCTTTCCATTTGATGAAAGGATATAGTTTGGAACAAGCTCCATAGGGGAACTATCTTTCCTTCACTATCCCTAGGTTTTATCACCTACAATGTCCACTGCAATCTTTTGAGGCTGGTTCATTAACAGTTTGACAAGTTTGCGTTGGTTCTTTCAAAATTCTACCTCTACTCAGCAAGTTATTAAATACCCTTTGCAAAGTCACTCAATAAACAATGATAGTGGTTAAGAATAGGTTCTCAAGGGAGATAAGGTTTCATTTCAGGGATGTTTACTTTTGGTCACCAGTAAAATATCTGAGCAGCACCATCCTGCAAAGCAAGATAGTAAGGCACTGGGAGGGACAAGGCAGTGAAGAAAGTTTAGTTACTTTAATTAAGAAGGTAGTGAACTTTATTCGTGAATACCACAAAGGAGGGGTAGCAAAGAAAAAGGACAGAGGACAAGGACCAGGGCTGAAAGTCATCAGCATTTCTTGAGCATCATCTGCTCAAGAAAGACCCCTGTGAATGTGTGAGCTGAGTTACATAAAGAGGCACAGAGACTCTGGAGCTCCTAAGACCAGAGTCACATGTCTGAAGACCAAGAGATCTGGGATTGTGCCAGCAAGATAATTTCAAGAACTTCAGAGAGCCCCATTTCAGTCAAGGGAACTAAACTCAAATTTTAGGGTGGCATGGGTGAAATAAAATACTAGGAAATATTGACAAATAAAATAATTTAACAAATTTCTTATTTATTTAATGAGAAAACAAATACCCAGTTAACTGACTCAAGACAGCCATTGCCATATGATAGTTTACGAAGGCTTTGTTTTTATTTATTTATTTATTTTTGTTTTTGAGATGGAGTTTCACTCCCGTTGCCCAGTCTGGTGTACGATGGAATGATCATGGCTCACTGCAACCTCCACCTCCCAAGTTCAAGCGATTCTCCTGCCTCAGCCTCCCAAGTAGCTGGGATTACAAACACACACCACCATGCCCAGCAAATTTTATACTTTTAGTAATACAGGGTTTTGCCATGTTGGCCAGGCTGGTCTCACTCCTGACCTCCGGCGATCCACCGGTCTCAGTCTCTCAAAGTGCTCAGATTACAGGTGTGAGCCACCGCATCTAACCTACTTTCCATAAATTTTTAGGAAAACATTTTAATGGCCAGGCACGGTGGCTCTCGCCTGTAATCCCAGCACTTTGGAAGGCTGAGGTGGGCGGATTGCCTGAGCTCAGTAGTTCCAGACCAGCCTGGGCAACACGGTGAAACCCCATCTCTACCAAAATACAAAAAATTAGCCAGGTGTGGCTGCGTGCACCTGTAGTCCCAGCTACTCAGGAGGCTGAGGTAGGACAATTGCAAGAACTGGGGAGGCGGAGGTTGCAATGAGCCAAGATCGTGCCACTGCACTCCAGCCTGGGTGACAAAGTGAGACTCCGTCTCTAATTAAAAGAATCTGACCAGGTGCTATAGCTCATGCCTGTAATTCCAGGATCTCTTAAGGCCAGGAGTTCGAGACCAGCCTGGGCAACACGGTGAAACCCCTTCTCTACCAAAAGCACAAAAATTATCCAGGCATGGTGGCACATACCTGTAATCCCAGCTACTCTGCGGGTTGAGGCAAGGAGAATTGCTTGAACCTGGGAGGCAGAAGTGGCAGTGAGCCAGGATCACACAACTACACTCTAGCCTGGGGAACAGACTGAGACTCTGTCTCCAAAAGACAAAAAAAAAAAAAAAAAAAATCTACTTTAGCTTACTTTAACTACTCTTTGTGATTATACATAATTATCATCAAATTAGTTTTGTGACCTTTTATTACCATGCCTCTGTGCTCTCTTTAACCTTGCCACATTGTGTAGCAAATATAGTCGCCCTGTGTGACACTGGAAAACAGTTGTGATAAACTCTCTGGTATCTCCCAACACTACAAACCTATGAAACAAAACACGGACCAGAACTTCTGAAACAAATCAGAAAGGTAGAATTCATTTTAAGCCACCATAACTGGCAGGCCAAGAGATAAGAAACAGCGTGGACATTAGCATTAAAAATTACCTACAACAAAAATTTAGGGTTGCATGGTCTGTAGACATTTTTTCCCTCAGAGAACTAAGAAACATCAGATTTTTATTTTACTTTATTTTGAGACTAGGTCTCATTTTGTTGCCTAGGCTGGAGTGCAGTGGCACCAAACACTGCTGACTGCAACCTCAACCTCCCAGGCTCAAGCAATCCTCCTGCCTTAGCCTCCCAAGCGAGTAGCTGGGACTAGTGTCACCATGCCCAGCTAATTTTTCATATTTGTGGAGACAAGGTTACCCAGGCTGGTCTCAAACTCCTGAACTCAAGCCATCCTCCCGCCTTGGCCTCCCAAAGTGTTGAAATTACAGGTGTGAGCCATTGCACCTCACCAAAATTTAAGATGTTTTAACAAACTTTGAAAAAAAATCCCAAAATGCTACTATGCCTGTGTAGCAGAATAGTCACCTCCTGAGTGAAACTGAAGGTGTTAAAACAAAAATTTCAAATTTACCCACTTTACTAGTTCTGGCAGATATTCCTGAGAATTTTAAATCCAAAGAATTTGAGGACTATTATAAAAGATACAAAGTCAAAAATTCGATTTTATCTAGGAAGCATGTAAAGTCATGAATATTTCCCCTAATTTTTAATATAAAAAAATGAGTTAGCTTTCAATGATTAAACTCATTCTTTATTATATGGTTTATTGTACTTGTTACTTAAAACAATTGAGACCTTCTGGAAACTTGCTGTGAGAAACTCAATAGTCCATTTGACTAATATTCTAATGTAAGGCTATGCATTCAAGTTAGTTTAATAGTATATTTGTATGCTTAAATAATATATACTGAAACCATGGAGGAATCTTCTATTCCTCTGAAGTCCATGGTTATTAAGGAATGAGTTAAATATGTACACGTGAATTTCAACATATGCCATTTGTTTTTCAGTTTACTAAAGAAAATGTATTTTTGCAACTAGGATCCCCCTGGGCTGCTTTATTCAACCCCACATCTCCCCGCCCCCACCTATTCCACATGAGGCCTGAGCTATACTAAAATTTTGCAAAGCCTTGCATTGTTCTCCCTGACACCGGATCAGCCCACACAAAAAAGCAACTGCCCGCTCAAAAGCAATCCGGTGATGGAGCCTGGTGCTATCTAATCAAGGGCAAAAGGTCACTTCCGAACAACTGGGCAATAAAAGATTATTTCTAGCGACAAAACAGAGAGGCCCAGTGGTGGGGGGTAGAAAGTGGGGAGGAGCTGGGGAGGAAGGAGGGCAAAAGGGCTCCCGTCTGTGGGAGGAAGTGCTTTGACTCAAGGCAGCAGACGGGAACCATCTGGCTCCTTCCGAGGTCTGTTTTCTAAGACAAGAGAGAAAGCCCCCTTTAAAGGGGACAGTGACTCTGGGCTGCGCGATTCGCACTTTTGAATAATATAAAACCAGCTTTCCCAGGCCTAGAAAAATCAGGGAGAGAGGGAAGGCGGGGAGAAATCTTTTCCCGAATAGAAGGACTTGTCTTAGCAAATGTTAACCAGAGGACGCGCTGCTTTTGGTCTCAGCAGATCAGTAAATAAACTCTCTTGATAAGCACTAAATAGACGATCCAGCAACTGGTGTTTATTATTTGAAGTTAACCCTAAGTTAAAACACACCCACACACAGTTCTTTAAAGAATATAAAATTCCGTTTTGGTGTTTTGGTGATACTACTGTGCTAAAATCTTCCGTCCTCCCAGGAGTTACTTCTGCTTCACCACTCCCTTCCCCCATCACCAATCTTCTGGCTTCCAGAGTCTTTTCACTTGTTCTTTTTGAAGCACCTTTAAATGGGTGCAAGGAAATTAAAGGGCCTATTGTATTCAGCCTAGTTGCTTTGGTCTGTGGAAAGCTAGAATTACAGATAGTGTACCCTATTTCCCAACCCTCCCCACCCACAAAAGAGTCGGTACCAAGTAGACTATGTCCTCAATTCTCCTATCTGTGATTTTTTTTTAAATTTTTTTGTTTTTTTACTACTGAGTAATTACCAACTGAAATAGAAAGTGCCCAGGCTGAGAGATCACAGCTGGCTGTGTGGCTGCCAACATGAGATCCTAATTACAGTAATTCAAAATCCACAGAACAGGAAGCCCGATCATCTTCAGACTTTTTTCTCTTTTTTGAGGGGGTGGAGGGAGAGAACTGCAGCATGGCTAACACACCAGCTGATCTGGGAATGTTCAGGGTGGGCCACAGTATGATATTCATGTTTCCAAATATAAGTATCTTTTTGTAAAATGGCTGTGTCTGAAAATTGGAATTTGGAATAAATATCTGCCGACTAATCCCGCAGCACTGCTAGAAAGGAAATACTGTAGAGAACTTAAATGTCTATTTCTCTGAGGATGGCTAAACCTTTGTCCCAATAGAACACATTAAGGAACTGTTCTACAGAAGAAATTTCATGCAAGTAGGAAGCAGAAATGGAGATAAGGAAACTAGAACTTGCTTTTTGACATCCACATAAGCATGAGAAAATATTAGGAGAGAAATATAATAAAACGACATTATAAATGTTAACAACTTTTATTATTAAATGTCTACTACTCGTTGATCACTGACAATAGATATACCAGGACTGCTACAGAGAGCTACCTAAGATCTGTTTCCTCAAGGTGTTTATAATCTGAAAGTGGGTAGGATAAACCCACTTGGAAAACATGCAAAAGAATATATACATCAGCCCAATACTAATTGTTCCCTCATGCTTAAGGGATACTGGAATAAAATGTTCTCTAGATTTGGTCGGGTTAGTTTGAGAAGACTTTAATGTGAAGATGAATTTCAAATAGAATTTAAAAGAAGGGTTGCCAGGCATGGTGGCTCATGCCTGTAATCTCAGCACTTTGGGAGGCTGAGGCAGGAGGATCACAAGGTCAGGAGTTCGAGACCAGCCTGGCCAATATGGTGAAACTTTGTCTCTACTAAAAATACAAAATATTAGCTGGGCATGGTGGCCCACGCCTGTAGTCCCAGCTACTCAGGAGGCTGAGGCAGGAGAATCACTTGAATCACTTGAACCCAGGAGGTAGAGGTTGCAGTGAGCAGAGACCACATCACTGCACTCTGGCCTGGGTGACAGAGCAAGACTCCATCTCAATAAATAAATAAATAAATAAATAAATAAATAAGGGTAGACACATGCTTTGGCAGAGAGTAGAGAATATATCAGTATCTTCCAGCCAAGCAAGTTTAAAGGTGGAGTGACAAAATTCTGAGTCTGCTCAATCATGTTTGATGTTTTGAACTGAAGAGATATCATACATAAGGACAGTTCAGGGAGCAAGGAACTGCCACACACAAAGGTTATGAGCTTCAAATGGAAATCACAACCGAAAAGAGTTGCCACTTCACACCCATCAGGATCGCTACTATTAAAAAAAAAAAAAAAAAAAAAAAAAAAAAAAAAAAACAACCTGAGAACATAACAAGCGTTTGTGAGGATGTAGAGAAACTGGAACCCTTGCAGTGTTGGTAGGAATGTAAAATGGTGCAACCACTATAAAAAACTATATAGAGATTCCTCAAAAAAATTAAACATAGACTTACTGTATAATCCAACAATTTCACTTCTGAGTACACACGCAAAAGAACTGATGACAGGGAACTTGAAAAGAATGTTCATTCCACCATGTTCACATCAGCATTATTCTCAATAGCCAAAGGTGGAAACAACCCAAATGTCTATCAGTGAATGAATGCATAAAGAAAATGTAACAGATACCTACAATGGAATATTATTCAGCCTTAAAAAGGAAGGAAATCCTCACACGTGGCATGACATGGATGCACTTTAAAACATAATGCTAAATGAAACAAGCCAGTCACCAAAGTACAAATATATGTTTCCACTTATATAACATACTTAGAGTTGTCAAATTGTTAGAAAGTAGGACCATGGTTACTATGGTCTGGAAAGGAAAAGAATGGGAATCATTGTTTGATGGATACAAGTTTTCATTTCAGATGATGAAGAAATTCTGGAAATCAGTTGCACAACAGTGTGAATGTACTTAATGCCAGTGGACTGTACACTTAAAAATGGTTCATATGGTAAGTTTTATGTTATGTATATTTTAACACACAAAAAAAATGCACTAAGATTTTGTTAAAAAGAAGAAGGAAAAAAAGAGGATACGCTTACAGTCAGTGAGGTTGGCTTTAACTACTATTTCTGCCACTTAGCCATGTGACCGTAGACTCAATTCTTCAACTATGGAATCAGGGTAATGACATTCATAATCCAGCCTATAAATACAAGAAATCATGTAAAATGCCTGACAGTTAGGAAATTGATTAACTAGGATTCTTGAATGCAAGAAATGGAACCACAAACTGAAATAGGTCAGAGAATTTACTGGCTTATTAAAGCAAACCAAGGACTTCCATTTCTTTCAATCTAGCTTATCATTTCCACATTGTAGTTTCTGTGATTGCTAGAGATATAATTAATGGGATTCCAGGCAGACTTCCTTACATTTTCACAACTAAACAGGGCAAAGTTTTTCCTTTGATACTGTTTGAAAAAAGGCGTAGGAAAAGATTCCGATTACACTATCCTTGGTCATATGCCCCCTGCCTTGGACCAACCACTGTGGGCTAGACTAGGAAAGTAAGAAGACCCCTTATCAAAAAGCCTACATTAAAGAGAGAGGAGAGTAACACAGTCACTGGGAGAACAGATATGAACCAAGTAGACATCTTATTACAGAAAACTCAGGAAACAGCAAGTTAGACTTTTTGTTTGTCTGTATGTTTTTAAGATGGAGCTTCTCTCTTGTTTCCCAGGCTGGAGTGCAATGGCGAGAACTTGGCTTACGGCAACCTCTGCCTCCCAAGTTCAAGTGATTCTCCTGCCTCAGCCTCCCAAGTAGCTGGGATTACAAGCATGTGCCACCACGCCCAGCTAATTTTGTATTTTTAGTAGAGACAGGGTTTCTCCATGTTGATCAGGCTGGTCTCAAACTCCCAACCTCAGGTGATCTGCCCACCTTGGCCTCCCAGAGTTCTGGGATTATAGGCATGAGCCACCACACCTAGACTGGAAAGCTAGATTTTATGCACAAGATAAACAGAAGCCACGTTAGATATCCGAGCAGAGAAATAATTATTTACCTAAGAGATATACATTTTATATTATTTAGAACTAATTGATTAATTCAGTAGTTCATTTATTAATAATGTCATAAGTTTCTACACATAGTACAATTTTCCAAATAACTGGAATTTACTCTCCCAAGTACTAAACTTTTTATTCTTTGAGTTTTATCTAAAATATATAGTATTCTTCTTATGATAAAATACAAAAACAAGTATTTTTTTGTAAATTCAAGATCATTATTATTAAAATAAAATATCATACTATGTCATAGTACACCAGTAATTTCAGGAACACTTTTGGTGCTTAAAACTGCTGAAATCCTTTACTCCAAGGAGTCTGCTTCCAAAAAATCCTCTCTTTTATATCACCCTTCATCCTGCTTCTAGTTGCTGAGTAACAGATATCTAGATAATTACTTTAAGTAAAATAAGACTCTAATGGTGTATTTGATAGGAAAAAGAGTGGATTGACTCAAGTCCAAATAGTGGTTAGTATAGATGTTCAAGGATTTGTTCTCTTTTGGATTCTCAAAACTGTTTAGGAAAGTTGCAAGTCAATCTCTATCTGAAATCCAGATGCTTCAGAACATTTATTCAAGAAGTTTTCAACTTTGTGGTAGAATCAAAGATGGTTAAGGCATTAAAAGTTTTTAATATGGTTATTGAAACATATTTTATAAAAATGAACTATATACAGATTATCACCAGGTGTTTTTGTTTGTTTGTTTTTGTTTTTTGAGACAGAGTCTTGCTCTATCACCCAGGCTAGAATAGAGCGGCACGATCTTGGCTCACTACAACCTCCACCTCCCATGTTCAAGTGATTCTCCTGCCTCAGCCTCCCAAGTAGCTGGGACAACAGGCACGTGCCACCACGTCCAGCTAATTTTTGTATTCTTAAAAACAGGGTTTTACCATGTTGTCCAGGCTGGTCTTGAACTCCTGACCTCAAGTGATCCACACGCCTCAGCCTCCCAAAGTGCTGGGATTACAGGCGTGAGCCACTGTGCCTGGCCATCACCAGGTTTTAAACTGTGAGTTTTGGATTATAGATATAATAGGAAATCAGAAGACTTTTTTTTGAATATTGACAATTTGAATTTATTTGGCTTAGGGTTTATTGGCTATTGAATTTCTTAACTGCACATTCTGAAGAAGTATCAACCAGATGAAGAATTTCTTGACTCTAAAAGAGGTCGCAAATTGGCTTACAAAGTAGCTACTAAAACAAAAAATTCTGTCATAGTCAGTGCAGTAATCCTTATTAATACTTAATGATTTCCTCAATTTCTCCACAAGACAACTCTAATTTTCCTATTGACCAAAGTACTGAAGGGCAATAGCAATGTGTCCAAAATAAAATGACCCAGAAGAAGCCTGGAGAACATGCATGTTTTCTTTACTTGTTTTGCAGTCATCAGGCAGATGTGTGACATTATCACTCCTCACCTAGTATTTTCAGTAGCAAATGCCCAAATACTTAAAAATGTAATCCAGTCAGTGACTGCACATTCTCGACAGGAGAACAGTGTGTTGAAGGGAAGATCAAGGAGAGCAGGAGAAATCCAGGGGAGCTTTTATCTTGTTTCTCTTTCAGAAAGGCCAATAGTCATCTATATTATTTTCTCATGTCATTAAAAGAAACAAGTGGTAAAATGGAGTAACCACAGGCAAAAAGAACACAGTTGATACATATACTAACTGCCTGCCATTCTAAGAGAGCAAACTCACAGATAAAACCTGTGCTGCTGCCAAGGCTTTGAGTCTCCCCAGCTATGTAAACTGTAAAGAGTTTGCAAAGGAACAAATCCAGGACCTAACCCCCTTGAAAACAACAAAAGGGATACTTGTCCGGACATTCACATTGCATCATGCCACTTGACAACTTATAATGAGCCTAGAGAAAGAAGCATGATTTCGGCATGGCCCAGTCCTGCTGCTCTCATTCCATAAGACAAGGCAAGCATATCGTTATTTTCTGGTTTACATTTTATTTGTTTGAATCAACCTAGTGAGACATTGATAAACCTGTTAAATCAAACTAAGTGAAGTCAATGCAGAGCAGCCAAACAGATTACAAAAAATTTTAAAACAACAAAATGCATTTTGCTATAAAGTGAAAAGCTTATTAGCAATCAATGAAGGCCTCATACTTTTTAGGGGTTTATCTAAGCACCTTTTTCTTTCCTTCTCCCATCCATCTCACTGGTAACTGACTTCTGATATAAAGAGCCTAAAGGCTTTTGTTATGTTTCTGTGTATTCAGTTGACACTGCCCTAGATGTTTAACATGCAAAATATTGCACTACTACACAAATACTTAAACCCAAACCTCTCATGGTGAAAACAAGAATTTTTCAAATAAAAATTTTGATTAGATAATCAACTTGCCCTTGGCCATCATGACGTATAAGGCATAATCTTTTATTTCTAAGTCTTCCATTTCTCTTTTCCTTTTTTTTCCTACTTCCATGTCTCCATTTATTGTGTGTGTGTGTGTGTACATATATTTTAGTGCACTTTGGGTTCTGGATACATGTGCAGAACATGCAGGATTGTAGCATAGGTACGTACATGACAATGTGGTTTGCTGCCTCCAAACCCCCATCACCTATATCTGGCATTTCTCCCCATGTTATCCCTCCCCAGCCTCCCTATCCCTACTGTCCCTCCCCAAGTCCCCCGCGCCAACAGACCCCAGTGTGTGCTGTTCCCCTCCCTGAGTCCATGTGTTCTCATTGTTCAACACCTGCCTGTGAGTGAGAACATACGGTGTTTGATTTTGTTCTTGTGTCAGTTTGCTGAGAATGATGGTTCCCAGATTCATCCATGTTTCTACAAAGGACATGAACTCATCGTTTTTTATGGCTGCATAGTATTCCATGGTGTATATGTGCCATATTTTCCCTGTCCAGTATATCATCAGTGGGCATTTGTGTTGGTTCCAGGTCTTTGCTATTGTAAACAGTGCTGCAAAGAACATATGTGTGCATGTGTCTTTATAATAGAATGATTTATAGTCCTTTGGATATATACTCAGTAATGGGATTGCTAGGTCAAATGGTATTTCTATCTCTAGGTCCTTGAGTAATCACCACACTGTCTTCCACAATGGTTGAACTAATTTACACTCCTACCAACAGTGTAAAAGTGTTCCTATTTCTCCACATCTAAGTCTTCCATTTTTACCTGTCAGACGAAATATTTATAACCTGCACATCGAAAATAGCTACTGTATAAAAAGGGCCATACCTAACATTCCTAAAGTTTATAATGCAGTATCTAAAATGTCAAAACACACCATTACATGAATTTCTCCCCTGAAATTCTTGAGTTTGTCTAAAAACATTGCCAGATTTAACAGTTTTAGTTCCAAGTCTGTATATATTTTAATTCAAATTCTTTTTCATTTCTTTTCCTTTTTTTTTTTTCTCAAGCAATCCTCCTGCCTCAGCGTTCTGAGTAGCTGGAAACACAGACACATGCCACCACACTCAGCTAATTTTTTGATTTTTTATCAATAATGCAAGGTAAGGGTCTCACTTTGTTGCCTAGTCTGGTTTCAAACTCCTGAGTTTAAGCCAAATTATTCTATTTGAATGAGGTACATTTGGGGAAATTTTCCCCAATATCAATATTTGTAATATAAAATAGTAAAGGCAACAAGTTATAAGATTTATTTAAAACATAGTGTAAAGGATCTATTATATATTGTTTATTCTTATTTCCTTTAACCTATTAGTTGAAAGATGAGAAGAGAATTAAGATGACCAAAAGAAGCCTGCTAAAATCATAACCTCTTGACTATGAGCTTCTTTTACCTACTTTCATCTCTTTGGTCTAACTACTTACATTGATAAAAATATGAGAGGAAAAATAAATTATTCATCATCTTAGTACTTGAGCAATACAGAAGACATACAGTTCAATAATCTGATGGCTTTACCTCCTGCTAAATAGTGAAATGTGATGTTTAGCAAGGTGAAGAGTAGTTACATATGGCCCAGAGCCACTTACAGGAAGGAGTTACAGGCTAGTTGGAGAACTGAGACTAACCTACAGCACACAGTACAATGCTGACTAAAGGCATCGCCATTTGCTTTGGAAGTCAGGAGTGTCTGGAGGGCTGGTAAGCTCTTAGTGATAGAGGCAGGAGACAGACAGATTCCTAGGCAGACAGGGACAGGACCCTGGTGAAACCCGACTTCATGCCAAAGACAGCCTGAAGCTGGAAAACTGAGCTGCCAGTCACAGGTGGAGTCCAGGACCAGGTGGAGAACTTCCTCCATGCCCTTTAGCCAATCGAATGGTGCGTTTTCCAGGCCCGCCCATGGACCAGTCAGCACACACTCCCCTATTCTGAGCCCATAAAAACCCTGGACTTGGACGGGTGCAGTGGCTCACACCTATAATCCCAGCACTTTGGGAGGCTGAGGCAGGCTGATCATGAGGTCAGGAAATCGAGACCATTTTGGCCAACATGGTGAAACCCTGTCTCTACTAATAATACAAAAAATAGCTGGGTGTGGTGGCACGTGCCAGTAATCCCAGCTACTTATGAGGCTGAGGCAGGAGAATCGCTTGAACCCGGCAGGTGGAGGTTGCAGAGAGCCGAGATCATGCCACTGCACTCCAGCCTGACGACAGAGCGAAACCCTGTCTCCAAAAAAACCCCACAAAAACAGAAACAAAAACCTGGAGTCAGCCTCACAGATGGCTGCCTGCTTTTGGCCCTGCTCATGCAGAGGGCTACCCGCTTCGGGCTCCCACTCACTGTTCAGAGCTTTTCTATCTCCGGTAAAATTCTTCCCTCCCTTGCTCACTCTCCATTGTCCACGTGTCTCACTCCAGGACGGGGACCCAGAACCTGCCCAACAGCTGGTGTGAAAAGAGCTGTAACACACGCCCCTTCTGGCCAAGCTACGGGAGTGACGAACACTGCTGGGCGCTACGTGCCCCCGTTTGCTGAACAGGCTGTGGGACCAAGTGAGTGTCCGCCCAGGAGGTCAGACACCTCCTGGGGCCTCAGACCTTCGGACTGGACTCCCTGAGCAGAAGCTGTAACACCCCGTGCAGCTCCGCAGTTGCTGGCATCGCTGAGTTTTCAGGCGTCGCCACAGACCCCTCATGCAGACGCCAGTGCCCAATGTGGAAGCCGGTTGTGACACCCCCGGACCAGCTGTGGGCCAGGGGCAGAGCCATGGCTGGCACGGGCTATGGGCTGGTAGCACGGGCGGGCGCAGCCTGCCAGACTGTGGGAGGTGCCAGCCCAGCGCGCTCAAGCGAAGCCTGGGCAGAGGCACCGCTGGCCATGAGATATCCAGCTGGCAAAGCGGCATCAAAAAAAATTCTGTGTCATTAGGAAAGCAGAGGCGCAGCCAGATGGTTACATGATGTGAAGCCACTACCCGCGTCTACATGCAGTTAAGTCACTGAAGCACTTGCACACCGAGAAATCCTTATGATAAACCCTGAAGGATGATCGTTTATCTGACTAATTCTAAAGGCCATATTGTACTAATCTGCTAGAATCGCCTTAAGAAAACAACCCAAACTAGGAAGCTTAAACAACAGAAATTATTTTCTCACAGTTCTGGAGGCTAAACATTCAAGATCAAGATGCCATGAGGGTTGCGATCTGGTGAGGCCACTCTTCGTGGATGGCAAATGGCCACCTTCTCACTGTGTCACTGTGTCCTCACATGGCCTTTCCTCTGTGCTTGTGCTGAGAGGGGGAGAGAGAGAGAGAGAGAGAGAGAGCGAGTGTGTGTGTGTGTGTGTGTGTATGTGTGTGTGTATGAGAGAGAGAGAGAAAGAGTTCTTGTGTCTTTTCCTCTTCTTATAAGGACACCAGCCCCATCAGATTACAGCCCTACTATCACAGCTTCATTTAACATTGATTATCTTCGTATAGGTCCCAATTTCCAAATGTAGTCACACTGAGATTAGGACCTCAATATATGAACATTGTGAGGACATAGTTCAGCCCATAACACATACCATAAGCTGAGTTATAGAAGATTAAGACCACCAGAAGATGATACTTGGGCCACTAAGTTCCCATAAAAAAAACTCTGTCCTTTTCACAAAAATATACTTTGGCTTTATAGTATATCTTTGGCTTCTTATTGGTTTACTACAAGCCATATGAATTATCTACCATTTTTGAGGATGCTGTCCATCCCCAATATTCAATACCCTCTACATAAGCTCTGAGTGAGAATCATCCTTAAGATTTTAGTGCTGGGGCAAAAATCATCTTCCATGAGAGCGCCCCATGATTTCTAAAAATGCTAAGAACCTCAGTCTACAATATTTTCACTTTTCTTCTAGTCTAGTGAAAATTTTGGATCATATCGGAAGCTCAAACACAACAAATTTATTAATTTTAGAGATATTTGCAACCATGCTATTATATTTTTTGCTTTTCATCCTGATCCCTATTTCTGTTTTAGTTATAATTCTCTCAATATGTTTTTTAACTGTGCAAAAATGCTTTTTTATAATAGAGATAGTGTTTAAATAAAGTAAATCGCTGGCACCAGTTCTGCATAAGACTAACGCAAATATTTAAACATCAAATAGCAACTATTGATTTCTGTGAAAAAATACCTAGAAAACAAAAAAGAGTCACCACCAGAAAAGAGAATCCTAAATCCCCTCACATTTTCACTCGCCATACCCAGGAAGAGACCTAGACATATGCCTTACAGGGTTTGGATGTTTGTCCCCTCCAAAGCTCATGTTGAAATGTGACTCCCAATGATGGAGGTGGGACCTTGTGGGGGGTGATTGGGTCATCGGGCGGAACCCTCATGTATGGCAATGAATAATGAAAATAAAACTTTATTGTGCTTTAAAATAAAAGTAGCAAAGCCCATTTTAAGGTAGAAGACAAAATTTTCCAGCATGGTAAATGGATAATTTTAAGCTATTATATGCAAATTAACTTTCAGTCTAGCTGGTAGATTTTAAAGTGAAACAGCATTTTAGCTAGCAATAGTTGCTAGGCAATAGATAAGCTTTACCCTGCTGTTGATGTGAACCAACTGTTTTCTGCATGGGCTCTCTGAAGAGGTAGGGTGCTACTGGACAATGTAGTCTGAAGATGAAATGAAAGCAGCAGCAGCAGGGCATTTCGTAGGAAGAGGAGAGAAGGCCCTTCTGATTCTGCACATTTGCTAGGATGTGACTTCAAGGCCACTCACTGAGAAGGTTAATGCCTAGGGAAAGGAGAGGTCAAACAAATCAGGAACAAAAATATTTAGTTATTTTACTAAGGCACGAAAACAGTGCAGTGAAATAACATGTTGTATGAGGTAAAAGCCCAGAGGATGCATGTAAAAAATATCAGCAACAAGTGTTAGGATAATATTTAAAATCCATCAATCATGTATGGATGTCAGGAAAAAAATATGCTATTAGATTTGCTAAGCGAATGGAACTAATTCAAAAAATTGAGTAAGGTCTTCCTAAAATTCTTCACAAATATAACAGACCTCAATAAAAACTCAGTCTTATATTATGGTCTCAATTAACTGGGGGGAAATAAGTAAAGCAACTTACATTCTGATAGGGGAGTGACAAGAGGTCTCTGGAGAAAGAACTTTTCACAGAGTAGGTGGAGCAGGACTAGGCTAAACCTTACGTGGAAGGTGAGATCAAGATGTGGACTGAGCACTGGTACCTACCTTCCCTCCTATCTAACACCTTTTGAAAGAATAGAAAAGAGAGTGTGGGGAAGGATAACTCCCGAAGCCTATTAGAATAGGAGAAAGGATAAAACTGACAGAATTGTAAGTAATTTCTTAAAGAAAAATCAAGAGGGTTTGGATGGACAGAAAAGGCACAGCTTAAATTCTATAGACCCAGATGAAGAAATAGTAAAGACTATGATCCTCTGGACCTCCCTGGAAGAGACCTAGACGTATGCCTTACAGGGTTTGGACGTTTGTTCCTTCCAAATCTCATGTTGAAATGTGACTCCCAACGTCAGAGGTGAGGCCTGGTGGGAGGTGATTGAGTCATGGGGTGGAACCCTCAAGAATAGCTTAGCACCATACCCTTGGTGATGAGTGAGTTCTCACTCAGTTCATGCTAAGTTCTGGCTGTTTAAGAGCTCTAGGACCTCTGCTTCTCACTCTTGTTCCTGCTCTCAACATGTGGCACACTGGCTCCCCTTCACCTTCCACCATGAGTGTAAGCTTTCTGAGGCCCTCACCAGAAGCAGATGCCAGCACCACACCTCCTGTACAGCCTGCAGAACTATGAGCCAAAATAAATCTTTTTCTTTATAAATTACCCAGCCTCTGACACTTCTTTATAGCAGCAAAAGAATAGACTTATATAATGCCCTATGGAAAAGGAAGGGTAGGGACTTCCCAAATCGCTTCCACATGGAATATAAAATTATTGATATGGTTTGGCTGTGTCCCCATCCAAATTGAACTGTAGCTCCCACAATTCCCACGTGTTGTGGGAGGGACTTGGTGGGAGGTAATTGAATCACAGACTCGGGTTTTTTCCATGCTATTCTCATGTTAGTGATTCTCTCATGAGATCTGATGGTTTTATAAAGGGGAATTTCCCTGCACAAGTTCTCTTCTCTTGTTTGCCACCATGTGAGACATGTCTTTCACGTTCTGCCATGATTAGGAGGCCTCCCCAGCCGCATAGAATTCTGAGCCCATTAAATCTCATTCTTTTGTAAATTGCCCAGTCTCAGGTATGTCTTTATTGGCAGTGTGAAAACAGACTAATACAATTATTTTTCCACGTGTCATTGAAAAGACAAGCCTCCCAGAAAAAAACTGCTCATCTGTTTTAGCATGTTCATATCACACATTACTTTTACAGCACGATGGCACTAACTATTGCATATTATCGTTGCTTGTTTATAACTGTCTATGTCTCTACTTAGAGCATCAGCTCTGTAAGGGAAAGAACTGTAGCTACCTATTCACTGCTATATCACCAGAGCTCTAGCAGAAACTTCATTAATGTGTTGAACTAAATTATCAAATCCAACTGAAGTGAGGAGAAAGTGCCACATGTGAAAGAGCAGTGATAACATCCTGCTCTTTCTGTCACCCAGGCTGGTGACAGAGTGCAGTGGCACAATCTCGGCTTACCACAACCTCTGCCTCCCAGGTTCGAGCGATTCTCCTGCCTCAGACTCCTGAGTAGCTGGCATTACAGGCACATGCCACCACGACTGGCTAACTTTTGTATTTTTAGTAGAGACGGGGGTTTCACCATATTGGCCAGGCTGGTCTCGAACTCCTGACCTCAGGTGATCCACCTACCTCAGCCTCCCAAAGGGCTGAGATTACAGGCATGAGCCACTGTGCCTGGCCCAGAAAATGAATGTCAATGTTATTTACTGACTAGCCAACTATTTGCATGATCCTAGATAGTTCCCTAGAGTTGGGGTTAGCCATTAGTAAAAGCAAGGCAGCCAGATGCAATGGCTCATGCCTGTAATCCTAGCACTTTGGGAAGCTAAGGCAAAAGGACCATGTGAGACGAGAGGTTAAAGATCAGCCTACACAACAAATGCAAGACTTGTCTCTACAGGAAATAACAAATTAGTCAGGTGTGGTGGCACACGCCCATAGACCCAACTACTTACGATGCTGAGGCAGAAGGATCCCCTGAGTCTAGCAGTTGAAAATTACAGTGAGTTATGATGATTGTATTATTGTACTCCAACCTGGGCAACAGAGTGAGACCCTGTCTCAAAAAAAAAAAAAAAAAAAAAAAGAAAAGGCAAGTGACCTATATAAAGCCCATACTATATAGCAGGTGCAGATTTAAATCATGAATCAAAATAAGCCCTTTCATGGTCATTGCTAGGCTAGAAAGATCAGGCACTGACCTACCGATTCTCCCATCTCCCAATCAAGGTTGGATAGCTCAACTCAACTTTAGAATCTTATTAAACATAGTATCATTTTGTTTCAATAAAGTTAATACATTATTCATTTGTATTAATAAAAGAGACTTTAAAACTTATACCTTTCCACCCACCCACCATCTCCATCCCCAACCCAAGGAAGTACAAGTACAAAACACATCTATATTGTTTTAAGGTTGGGAAAAAGGAAAAAATGTTAATTCCTTTTTAAATAAAAGATATAATAATTCTCTTTTTCACTGAGAGTTGGTCTTTATTTCTTTATTTCTATTTTGGTAGAAAAGTAGCAATGGCCACTCTCCTAGAAATTCATGGTTGCAGCAATCAAAGGTAGTTTGTAAACTCAAATTATGCACAGGCTTTGCAGTCAACTAACCACAACTAACATCCTGGTTTCCCCCATTTTTGGCTGTGGGAACCTGGGCTAATTATTTCACTTCACAGATCCTGAGTTTCCTCATCTGGAAAAGAGAATAATAATGCTAGTGACATCATAGGATTTTTGAGAAGACCAAATAAAATAATTCATGTAAAGTTCTTAGAACAATGTCCAGCTACTCCTGGGTATAATAAGCTCAGTGGATAGTGAGCTATAATTTTGGTGAAAGGATAGAAAAAAGAGACCTCAAGCTTTTGGGGGAACTTCCAATACAGTGAGAAAAACAAACCATAAGTAAAGTAATTTATCTAGGAATGGGTATTAAGTTCAGAGAATGGAGATTACAGAAACAATCCCAGCAGCCTTTTACTGAGGAGGACTCAATCACAAAATAAGCAGAGTTTAAATGTCATGTCTTGGCACTAAGAACTGACATGACAGGGACCCCAGCTGACAGCTGCACTACTTGGTGACCTGGGCTCCTGTATGGAAAATGGGAAATGACCAGACTTTTTGAGTTTCATAGAACAAACAAGTCTCAGAAGGGGAAAATTTCTTTCCTCTTTTAAGGGAGCAATATGTGGAATATAGAGCTAAAAGGGTACTAGTACTAAAAATACTAATGTTTCAAAAAGGGTTTTCTGCCTATGTAGTTAGAAGAAAAGAGAAGAATTCACTGTAAATTCCATGACTGTCTTGTTCTCTACCATACACCAGGAGCTCAACCCACAGTCTCCACCTGCCCTCCCCTCCCCACCTTCCACCCAGCCCCCAGTTATGTTTGCTCCCTCCACTCACCTCAAGAAATGACTATTTGTTCTTCCAAAGGCTCAGGTACTTCAATTTGTTTCCCTGAGAGAATTTAGTGCACCCTAACTCCTTATTATGGGTGTATATAGATTGAGCTTATAAAGCAGATCTGTTAAATTGCTTATTTAAAATTCTTATTTTCCATCTTTAAATGTTATTGTAATTTATCATTTCAATTTAATAGTCATATATTTATCACTTCCTCTCCAAGAACTGAGTTTGTAACTCTTAAAAAATCAGTGGTTTACATGGGTCTCTGAAGTGTGTTCTTTTCTGTAGAGCAGATGCTTGTTGCTTTTTTAAAAAGTAATAAAATAATACGTAAGCATACACAAGAGTTATAGGTAGTGTCAAATCTCTTTTTTAAAATTCCCTAATAATTGCAGGAAAGATTCCGTATTTTTTCTTTATTTACCACATTGTTAAACATCCCCATCCCACCTCCACTATCACCACTAAGTTCTAACTACAAGTAATTTATTGAGCCTTAAAATTTAACTGTACCTTAAATTTCCCTTTCTCAATTGAGAACATGAAAAACAATTTTGCCAAGACACAAAGTGCTATGTTGGTTGTGATTAGGAAGGAAATTTTTTTTAAATGCTGAGAGCCCTTATAAGTGAGTGACAGGCTTAATTAATGATCTCCATCATTCAATTTCTCCTATTTTAGCTTTTCCCTTTCTTTTAGGGGGTAGGTGGGAGGGAAAGTGTATATTTGTTTGGTTCATCAGTATTGTGGTTTTAATTTCCTTACATAATTTTTAAAAGCCACTATGCTTCTGAAGCTTCTTGTCAGGGGTTTTTTGTCCCTAGCATTTCAAAACTTAGGGAAAATGGTTTTCTCCAACCCGGCTTAATTCAAATACGAAACAGGAAACTGTGATGTCGTGTCTAGTAAACCATCAAAAGCACTCTGTTTAAAATAGAGAAATTAAGTGAGCTCATTGCTGTTTTAAAATACCTTAATTTTGGCGGAACACCTACCTATCTAGGAGTAAAAGGTTAATTAAACAAAAGGTTGTCACTTCTTCCTGAGTACATCAGTTGTTTTAGCAAATGAGTTCTTTCATCGGAAAAGATGAAAGATGTCATCATTCTAGTACGGGAATGATGTGCACCGAAGACACTACTCACAACTAAAAAGTTCCTTTAACCCATGAACAAGAGAATAATAGAACTTGAGCGTTGTACTGATATTTTAACATTATTTTAATATCAATAACTATGTGGATGTACATAGAGCCAATCACAACTGTATGTAACTGAGCAGCCACTTAGAGCACTTAAGGAGAACAGAATACTTGTCTGAGGCTTTGACATGATAAACATACAAGTTCACTATCTAAACATTAAGTCATACTTTAAATGGATACTTTAAGCAATCGCTTCCTGTACAACCGGAATGAAATATATGCTGCTTTTAATGACAGTGATGATAAAGTTGGTTACGTAATTCCAAGCCAGTCACCCTGGGTAAAATGATGAGCATCAGTCTTCAGAGTCAAAGTTTCTTGAGGGAAATTATTAGCATGATTAATGTAGTTAACATAAAAAGTGGTAGCACAGTGGGGCCAGGGAGGGATGGAACAGCCACTTGGCTCTCACAGCAAAACCAGGTTCACTTTTTTTTTTTTAAGTTTTTTTGTTTTTTGTTTTTTTTTTTGAGATAGTCTCATTCTATCGTCCAGGCTGGAGTGCAGTGGCACCATCTCTGCTCACTGCAACTCCTGTCGCCTGGGTTCAAGCAATTCTCCTGCCTCAGCCTCACGAGTAGCTGAGATTACAGGCGCCTGCCACCATGCCAAGCTAATTTTTGTATTTTTAGTAGAGATGGGGTTTCATCATCCTGGCCATGCTGGTCTTGAACTTCTGACCTCCTGATCCACCCACCTCAGCCTCCCAAAATGTTGGGATTACAGATGTGAGCTACCATGCCTGGCCAAAGTTTTTCTTTACAAGATTATTTTGTTGAAATCCTTGGCAATATTAAATAGTTACAGTGCCTTTTAAATAAAATCCACATATTCTTGCCACTGAACTTTTACATTTTCACTGGCAATCCAAATTTCCTTAGTTCTCTTTTGCTTATCATCAATGTTAGTTTTCCTCCAATAAATTGCTTAGCTGGATAAGTACTAGAAAGCTGATATGGACCAGTTGAGTTTTTCTCTTTTTCAAATCTCTGAAAAGAACTTCACTTTATTAAGAAGACAGAAAGGAGAGAAGTAAATGAAACAAAACACAAATTCTGGTTTTCAGAGTGACTGTTTTCTGGAAGATCACTAAAATACTCAATTCTAAAAGATTCAGTGAGTTTTAAAAGATCATAAAAAATAAAAGTAGAGGAGTGTTTCTCCTAAATTTTTATTTTAGAAAGTACAAGACCCGGCCAGGTGTGGTGGCTCATGCTTGTAATCCTGGCACTTTGGGAGGACAAGGAGGGTGGATCACGAGGTCAGGAGTTTGACACATGCCTGGCCAACATGGTGAAACCTCATCTCTACTAAAAATATAAAAATTATCTGGGTGTGGTGGCATATGCCTGTAACCCTAGTTACACAGGAGGCTGAAAAAGGAGAATTGCTTGAACCCAGGAGGTGGAGGTTACAGTGAGCTGAGATCAAGCCACTGCACTCCAGCCTGGGTGACAGAGCGAGACTCTGTCTCAGCAAAAGAAAAACAACAAAGTACAAGACACTAGGAGACAAGTAAAGAATGTATCCAAATGATTGTTAATGCCCCTCTGTAACTAAGAAACGTGTAGTGGGATTATGTGTGATTTTTAGTTCTTCATCATACTTTTCTACATTTTCAAAAACAGTGTTACAATAAACACACGTTACTTTTATCAGCAGAAAAGAGGATTTAAATGATTTCCCATTTCCGGTTGCCAGGTCAGTCTCCTGATCCAGCTCTTAGTGGAGATCAAGAGCTTATACTTCTCTCCTAAACCCACACCACTGGCACAGCGCTGAGCGTCTGGACTGACTAATTAATTGATGTAGGGCTCCTTCACCTTTGTACACCTCTGTACTTAAAACACTGTTCTTGAGGGTATCTGAACACACTTAGAAAAAGCTGCTCTGGTTTTAAACGACATATAAATTCCCTACTAAAGCAACTTCTCTATGTTCGTCATTACTCAAGAGCAGATGAGTAAGGTGACATTTCATTTTGCTAGTTAGAAGTAGCTTGGAACAAAAAGCCACTAACTTCTGGTTTAGGCTTTGTTCACTCCAAAAATAAGTTACTTGGGGTATCAGATATGACCTAGTCTTTACTTTTTTTTGTTTTTTTGAGCCAGAGTCTGGCTCAGGCTGGAATGCAGTGGTGCAATCTCGGCTCACTGCAACCTCTGCTTCCCAGATTCAAGTGATACTCCAGCCACAGCCTCCTGAGTAGCTGAGACTACAGGTATGTGCCACCATGCCCAGCTAATTTTTGTATTTTTAGTAGAGATGGGGTTTCACCACATTGGCCAGAATTGTCTGGATCTCCTGACCTCATGATCTGCCCTTCTCGGCCTCCCAAAGTGCTGGGATTATCGCTCCCAGCCTAGTCTTTACGTTTTTTATCAAGAGTGCTGCCTACACCTTTCAATTGTAGATGTGTTAAAATTGAGATTATTCTTTTTTCTAAAGAAGGTGGGAAAGCGATTGCCATATCTCCTTGAGGATACGGCCTTCATCATCTTTCCATTCCTAGTGCCAGGACCAGGATGTGGGGCAGAGTAGGTGCTTAGTATCTGTTGAAGATTGAATGAATCAGTCAATCAGTACTGCTACACACCCACCTTGTCACAAGTGGACACAATATACTTCAGAGATCTCAAATACTTTTAGATCTAAAAATATTTTTCCAAGTATTAAGATAAATAGTCTATCACTACCCAAGACATATTAAAAGGGCAATAATACATTGTTTTCTACATTTTAGACATTTAAAACCATTTCATAAGAATATCTGTGGCTAATGATTAAATGTGTTGGGAAATAAAACCTTTCTAAGCTGAAGTTATTTTAACAAACAAGAATTCTAGAGTTGAATTATGAGTAAAACACAAAAGGTTATCTTGAATAAATGTCAACAAGTTATGAAAACTGTTCACATCATAAAACTTATAGATTTGTAGCCTGAGTCAAAATGCATGGTTTAAATGACACTGTTTCTCTAGCATCTCCAGGGAGTGCTTTCTTGGTTCCATTTGTGTTTTAACAATATTCTTTTTTCTTCTACTTTTTAAAAGTTTTGTGCTGTCAGATATTTATGATAGTCTATGCCACCTTGCTAATGCTAAGACAGCTATTGTATCCATAAAACCACTGCACAGTGTCTAAATCAGAAGCTGAATATGTTCTTCTACCTTTTATCGGCTCTAAAATATGCAGAGCAAACATTATCTATTGTTAATTACCTGTAAAGTAGGGCTTTAGCCACTTCCCCTGTTTCTAAGAGCCCTGAAGTGAAACCTAAAAGAAGTCACCCATTGTTTTCAATTGTGCAAGGGCCAGGAGCAAACAGGGCTCAAATTGCAGCTCTGAAAGGCCACAGGAAATTGGCATACCACTAATCTGCACTCAACTATTCAAAGAAACAAAGCCTGCATTCCTGCTGAAAAACTCACCAGCAGAAACCCAAGGCAGATCTGTTCAGTGAGGACCACAGAATAAATCTGCAGAAATAAAAGTTTTTAATTAGAGTGCCATGAGACCTGGCTCGAGTTTCCTAGCTCTGAGAGTAACACACATCATTTAGATTTCTACGTAGTGTTCCCAATTTTCCCCAAAATGAGACGACATAAATAGAATCCTTCCTGTTTAATAATGTTAGCAGAGATGGGATTGGAGGAGATAATTTAATGAGAGGGTCAACTGTTCACTGTAGATAGCTGAGTTATAACAAACTAGAGTACTAAAATAATACAAATGTAAGGCAATTTAAGTTTACTTTTGTGTATTTGCGCTTTAAATATTCCCTGTAAACACAACAACGTTGTTTCTAAACCACAGGAGTTGAATGCAATTAAGAAATTGGCCAGATTATCTCTCATATAAAACAGAACAATTTAAAACAACTTCCTGTAAAATTCAAGTATGAAAATAAGGATTGTTTTTTTTCAACTGGATATTCCATCACAGCAAGTCATGAGCCAAACCCTGATGCCTCAGCTGGTGTGGTCCATCTATTTGATCTTACATAGTGAGAGCAGAATGAACTAACAGAATCAGGGAGGTTAGGTTCTAGTCCTAACTGTATCAATAAATTTGAAAATCATAATCCTCCCTGTGTAGATTTTCTTATCTGCAAAACTAGCCTAATAACTTGGCCCCTCTTTATAAGTATGTCAAAAGACCAAAATGTTACTAAACGTAGGTACTTACAGAAAATGTTGTGTGCAATATACAATCAGAGATAGTACTGTATTTACTAATAGTGCTTTGACTGATTACATAAGATTCTAGATCTATCTCCAAGACCATTCAAAAGTATTTACAGCCATAGTACATTTGAAAAGTTGTTTTATCTTCCAGCTACAAAGTTGTTATAATATTGACAGTGTACATACCTAGAACTAGTTATTTTGCTGTATACATAAAAAAAAAAAAAAAAAAAAGAATGTATTTTTGAGGGGTTTCATGCCTATGCCAAGTTCAGCAAGAAGAGTATACAATAGTTTAGTATCCGGGAAAAAGAGCATTAGCATCTAAGAAGCTGGCATTTTCCAAGCTCCAAGTCAACTAAATTTAATTACTTTTAAGGATACTTTGGATGCTTAACAGAGAAGACCAAGTGGTTTGCATTATGAATAACTAAAAATAGATTAGTAAAATGGAGGAGATGATTCCAGGCATTTCCATGTCAAGCCTATCTATTGCGGATGTTATAGAAAGGTTGCATTACTGTATGTATCTGGTAAGAGGTGAGCCAATTCCACAGCCTTGAATGTCTGTCTCCTCCAGTGCCAGAGGTTTTACCGCTACAATTCTTAAAATTACTCTGTCCCGGAAACCTTAACATGATCAATGATATTACTAAAATTATCTGCAGCAGATAATTACATATCTTTTTTAGAATTCTATTTACTAGTATTTGCTAGACAAAAATGACTTTAGGCAGGATACATACACATCATGTCAGAATATGTATTTTATGAATGCAGTAAATGGCCCCCTGGCCAGAAAAAACAAAAGCCAAACATGGGCTTTTATGATTTGATTGTAAAATGCAGGGAAAATATCAACGAATATTTATTGAGTGCCTACTATGGGCAAAGCACCTTAGAAGTAAGGTAAATCTACAACGTAAATCCAGTCTGAAAGAATTATATTATGGAAGGGAGACAAGACATAAACACTGAAAATTCAACATTAAAAGTAATGATCAGTTTATAGAATGTTGTTACTAAAGAATTTCTGGGGGAGATTATTTTGCCACGATTCAGTCAGAAAAGTCGATTTAAACCTTGTTACAAAGAATAGGATTTAAAAGGCAAAGGTAATTTCTCAGGTCTGGAGTTGAAGGTTTGTTGCAGAGACAGAGAATGAACCAATTCCACTGAATAGAAGATTTATGCTTTGGAAAAGTAGGAAGAAGGGTGAAAGGGCAGGGTGGGAGTCTGAAAGCAGAGCCACTAATACGAAGTGCGTGAGTTTTAACTTAATCCTAGAGTTAACGTAAAGAGTGACTGTAGAAGAGACAGCAGGGCAAGAGGCAAAAAGAAAACTTGGGGTGTCAAAAAGACATACAGTCTGATGAACTGGAAAAGATTAATTTTTAATATGGTTATTTGTTATGCAGTCATGCTGTAGACCAGTAACATCATATGATAAATGACACAAATGTTTCCAAGTGTAAATCATCATATTCCAAGTAGGCAGCCACCAGCAGACACACATTTTCCATTGGGTCAAAAGGACCCAAAATTTTATTTGCACACAAAAATACAGTTGTGTTTTTTTTTCCCCTGAGAACCTATCCCATAGGTAACATCTGACCAGCCCCCATCGTTAAATCGCTGCTCTATGCTCTGTGCTGCCTGCCGTTGAGTTAGTCATTTGTTGTGCCATAGGAAGGAGGTGACAGTTACTGCGCGGATATGTTTGTAGGGCATAACCTCAAAGGAACTTCCTCGCACTCTATAGTAGAAAGAAATAAATGTTTGTTTTGAAAGATAAGCATGGGTAAGTAGAAAAAAATGCTCAAGGGCAAATACTTTAAAAAAAATGCTTTATGAAAGAATGTTGGGTTTTGTTTTTTGCAAAAAAGGCAAGTTCAAGCAGACTATTTTCTTCCAAGAGTACTGCCTCCTTTTCTTCTTTCTAAAATTTGCCAGATTTTACAATCCACACGAAGCATATTTTCCCTAAGGATTAAGAGATCCTTCTTCCCCTATTAAAATTTTTATTTAAGAAATGAAGGAACCACAGGGCACCATATCCCATTATTTACATAGACTGTGAAGCAATGTGGACCCTCACACTTGACTTTTTTTTACTAAACTTTGGAAGCCAAGCAATGCCAGCTTCCTCAAGTTCAAGTTATACTATTTTATAAAGATTACCTTAAAAAAAAATTTCCAAGTCTCTACATGTGCCTCATATATACCATCTATAAAATAGAGAAAAAATTTAAACTCCAATACTATTATTTACAAGTATTTCAAATTAAAAGAGAAAAAAAAGACCAATTCTAAACCCAAAACTATTTTGTCCTTCATTTGTGTAGCTTCTGTAAGAATATAGATTTTATTGTATCAGCCTATCATTATGCTATATTCTCTTTAGGAATTGTAAATTAAACTCCCAAACTTCAAGTATAGACAAGGTCCACATAATGAAAATAGCGCAGGCCTTTAAAAGTATTGTTCAGGTCTTTTCTCATTCAGGTGGTTCTACCTACTACTAGCTGCTTATCCTGGAGCGTGTCATTCTACCTTTCTGGGGTCAACTTGCTTTACCTTAAAGCAAAGGAAGGGAACTAAGGAGCTCTAAGGTCCATCCCAGGTTTGATGTTGAGTGGCTTCAAACTGTTCTAATGCTAATTCCCACTCACCTACTGTACCTATTCCCCAGCCACCTTCCTTCCTTTCTCTAGCATGGCTGCTACCATTTCTGACTTTCACCAGCAAGCAGAGAAAAATCCAGGGAATAAGGAAAACCAAGACTCTTAAGTTGCAAACATTGTTCTTCATGATACTTCAATGATTCAAAATGTAACGACTGGGTCAGATGGGTGGAGTGGGGGAGTAGTGGAAGAAATAGTTTTAGCAGTTAAGAGAAAACGGCTGGCTTAGTGAATTTTATTTTATTTTTATTTTTATTTTTTTGAGATGGAGTCTCACTCTGTCTCCCAGACTGGAATGCAATGATAGGATCTCGGTTCACTGCAACCTCCACCTCCCAGGTTCGAGTGATCTTCCTGCCTCAACCTCCTGGGTAGCTGGGATCCATGTCCAGCTAATTTTTTTATTTTTAGTAGAGACAGGGTTTTGCCATGTTGGCCAGGCTGGCCTTGAACTCCTGACCTCAAGTGATCTGCCCACCTCAGTCTCCCAAGGTGCTGGGATTACAGGTATGAGCCACCATGCCCCACCAGCTTGGTGAATTTTAAAGTTCTAGAACTTGGTGTTTCTGACAACAAAGTTCAGATACATGATTCACTGAAAAGTGTATACAGTGAAGCTGTATACAATGAACTCTGGGAGGCTGAGGTGAAAGAATGAAAAATTTAGTTTCTGTTTGATTTGCAAAGCTTTTGCTTCTTTCCTGTCTTCTTGCTTCCTGCCTTCTGTCTACTTCATTACTCATCAACCATTCCAGGAAAGATGTGGGCTGAGGAGGAAAAGATTATTAAATCTACACAATTAGTAGAATGCTTAGTGGGGAAAATTTTGGTCTCCTTCTATAATTCATTTACACAAATGTCTCTGCCTTCCATTACCAGAGATGAGTTAACCCAGTGCCAAGTGGCTAAAGACTCCTCCTTCCGCACCTTCTACAACCAATCAGCTCAAGCTCACAACCTCATTTCAGTCTCCACTGTCCCTGTCACATTAATCACCTTGGCCCCTATATTATTTATCCAGCTGCTCTCCCTCTTGCCTTCCAGTCCATCAGCACCATCCAGTGCTGCTAAGTATTTCTGAAACTAATCCAATCATGTCATTCCCCTGATTATCGTCTGTCAATGACTCTCTATCACCCACAGGATAGAGCTCAAACTTTTTAACATGACATTTCCACTTTTCATGACTGGCTCCTCTTTTTCCCACAGGCACCTTACACTCCAAACATACTAAATTACTGGCAATGTTCTCATCATGCTACGATCATTCCCGCTTAACATGCCTTTGTACTTTTCCAGAATGCTTTTCTCTCACTTGTCTACCTGATGAATTACGACTCATCTTTCAAGGCTTTTCTAGGAAGCCTTCTTTGATTTGCAAAGACAGGTTTGGCTGCCTCCTCCCAGAGCATTTCCATGTCCAGTAATAGCATCATTCACATTGCTAAAAAGTTATGAATTACTATTCAAAGATATGGTTGTTAAATCGATAAATGTATGGTTGACAAAGCCAAGCTCTTACTTTCTCTCAAAAATTGCCAATATTGTAGACATTAGAAATGGTATCAAAAGATCCTGCAAACGGTCATGAATGTCGACATTTTTCCTTATTCTGAAGCTACAACAAATATTTACTGAGTTCTTACTCTATTGTATAATCACTATTCCAGGTACTAGATAGCAAAATGTTAAAACTGATAAACGTTGGTTTCATCCTTTTTTATCTTCCAATTGAATTGTTTCTGATACTAAAGGGTAAAACCTAAAAAGACAGACACAAAAGGGAAATTACAGGCAATTCCAGGCGCAGGTTTACAAACCACAAAGTGACAAGTTAAAATTTCACATGCTCGGTAAATAACTCTGACACCAACAGTTTTCTTTACAAAGATAGGCCTCCCTACATTTAGAGTAATAGGCAGATTCTGGGTGGCCCAGAAGAATAAAATGCACTTCTGTTAGGGAATCAAATTTACTCACAGCTTCCACTGCAAAGCTGCAACATGCAAACTCTGTGAAGTCGGCAAGACTAAGATCTTGGAGCCAATCTCTTTGCTTCCTCAAGTGCCTCTGGAGTGCACAAAAGCTGAAAGAAGGGAATGTGGAAAGCAGAAGGTCTTTTGGCTGTGTGTATTATTTTGACTGAATTGACAGGTCAATCCATTTTCATGAAGATATTTTCTTTATTCAATAACAGATTTTGTTAACAGACCGTTTGTGCTATAAATGGAGCACATCCCATTTACAACAAATTCTACTCTACTGGTTCATATCTTATTAAAATTATTCCTTATTAAGAAATCCTACATTTTTATCAACTCTTAACTTGTAATCCATTTGTTTAGAAAGAAATTAGAGCACCTAAAAATATTCCTCCCAAAAATAAACAGCTTCTAGATATTTTTTTCTCCACCTATCATTCTAGCATTTTTTTCTTTTTGAGACAGGGTCTTGCTCTGTCACTCGGGCTGGAGTGCAGTTGTGTGAACATGGCTCACCACAGCTTCGATCTCCTGGGCTCAAAGGGATCCTCCCACCTCAGCCTACTGCGTAGCAGGGACTACAGGCGCATGCCCCCAGGCCTGGCTAATTTTATGTAGATGTTTTAGAAGCCAATGGATGTTTTTTCCAATTTTATCTACACATTCTCTGCAGCTGGTTGTGGCGCGCAATTAAGGCAGAGAATAAGTGTTACCTGTGGCCAATAAGAAATAATGAATTTCTGGCCCCACCCGGTGGCTCGCGCCTGTAATCCCAGTACTTTGGGGGGCCGAGGCAGGTGGATCACCTGAGGTCAGGAGTTCGAGGCCACGCTGGCCAACATGGTGAAACCCTGGCTGTACTAAAAATACAAAAATTACCCAGGCATGGTGGCAGGCATCTGTAATCACAGCTACTCAGAAGGCTGAGGCAGGAGAACCTGTTGAGCCCTGGAAGTGGAGGTTGCAGCGGACTGAGATCATACCACTGCACTCCAGTATAGGCAATGGCGTGAGACTTTGTCTCAAAAAAAAAAAAGGAAAAAAGAAATAATGAGTTTCTTTTGGGGATCTTCTAATTTGCCAGGCTGGTTTCAAATTCATGAGCTCAAGTGATGTTCCCAAAGTGTTGGGATTACAGATTACCGCCCAGCCAACTTCTAGTATCTTAATACCTATATTAACAACTCTTCTAACACATTGACCTCCATTTTCTCCTTATGTTCATCCTTAGCTCCATATATCTCTAACTCTCATCATCTGAGCTACCTCTCCACGCAGAGAAACTCCAGGTTTCCTCAGCATTTAAAAATGGCCCACCTGGCCAGGTGCAGTGGCTTACGCCTGTAATCCCAGCACTTTGGGAAGCCAAGGCAGGAGGAATGAGACCAGCCTGGGCAACATAGTGAGGCCCTGTCTGTACACACAAAAAAACCTTTTTTTAAAATTAGCTGGGTGTAGTGGTGCATGCTCGGAGTCCTAGCTACTCAGGAGGTTGAGGTGACAGGGTCATCTGAGCCAGGAGTTCAAGTCTGCAGTGAGCTATGACTATGCCATTGCACTCCAGCCCTGGCAACAGAGTCCCTGTCTCAAAACAAAAAGGCCCACCTTCTAGGATCTTGACTTGGAACTGCTGCTGTGTCCTCAGCTGTCCCACTTTTCCTTTTGCCTTACTCTCAGTAAACCTGTATCTCACCCTCACTGGAACCTCCATCCAATTTTCTGGCCAGTCATTTTAGCAGACACTCAGGCTACTGTCCTGAAATCCCTGAGCTCTGTGAAATGCACCATTTCTTATTGGCCCCAGGTAACACTTATTCTCCGCCTTAATTGCCCCACCACCACCAGCTGCAGGGAATTCTAGATAAAATCTGAAAATTGGCTTCTAAAACATTCTCCTTCCCATACGGGCTTGAGCTCTCACCACTCTTCACTTCACTCGCTCTTCTCTGTCCTCAGAGCCACAAGCATCCCCCATCTCTAGCCACTCTAGACCTCTGCTCTGAAGAACCCATTGGGTCTGCCATGTGTCTTAACTCTCAATACAAGGCCATCCTTCTATTTACCAAAGACAGGGCGCGTTTTGACAGCTTTCCTCCCCTCTCTCTCTGAAAATTCCATTACATCTTTTTCTTCCCTCTCTTACTGTTTCCTTTACTCTGAGGGAAGAACCGTCTGGCCAAGGTTAAAGCTCCCCTTTGTGTTTTCTCTTCCATCTCCTCCCTCTTCCAGGATTGTATTCCTCCAGCTCTTCCCTCTTCTCCCTCTCAACTGCCCATGCTGTCTTCCTGCAAAAAGGCTCAAGTTTCTGTTATTCTAAAAACGCTTCAGCTGTTTACCTGCCTCCAGTTACTTTCCTGTCATCTCAAAATGTCTACAGTGAACATCCTGAAGCCGTTACCCTGCATATCCTTACTTCCCACTCATTTCCTAACCCCACACTATCTGGTTTTCATTAGTTTCACCTGAATACCACTCACTAAATTTAGTTGGGAGTCTCTGCAGCTTTTGACATTTCCACCTTAGAAGTATTCTCCTTTAGATTCTAAAACATACCAACCTCACCAAGCATGGTGGCTCATGCCTGTAATCCCAGCACTTTGGGAGGCCAAGGTAGGCGGATCACCCGAGGTCAGGAGATCGAGACCATCCTGGCCAACATGGTGAAACCTCATCTCTACTAAAAATACAAAAGTTAGCTGGGCACGGTGGTTCGTGCCTGTAGTCCCAGCTACTCAGGAGGCTGAGGCAGGAAAATTGCTTGAACCCGGGAGGTGGCGGTTGCAGTGAGCTGAGATGGTGCCACTGCACTCCAGCCTGGAGCGAGACTCCATCTCAACAACAACATACCAATCTTTTGGTGCCTATGCTTCTTCGACCATCTCTCTTACTGACCGGCTCTATATCCTCTCTCTGCTCCCTAAATGCAGGTGTGTTCTTCAAGGTTTGTCCCTAGCCTGCTTTTAATTCCATTGTTTTCCTTTGGGGTCTACACTGTGGACCTCCTATCACTTGTATGTGGATGATGGGCCATCACTAACCTCTCCTAAACTCCAGACTTTTTTTCACGATCATCTGTGTTTATCCCAACAGAACTCATAACATTTCCCACCTCACATGCCCCAAACAAATCCCACTCATTTCTTTTAACAGAACTATCATTTTTCCACTTGTCTACATCCAAAACCTCAGTATCAATTCTTGCCTCCAACTCAAAGCCACATATAAATAACCACAAAGTCCTATAGATTTCTCATGGGCAATACTTCTCTCATTCACACCCCACCCCCTTTACCTTCCTACCAACCTGCAAGCTGCATCAGAACCATAATACCTATGGCTTTCTTTTTCTAAATTGTCCTTCCTATCTTAATCTCTGCTATTTTAATCTCCGGCAATTCCCCTATACATACCTCTGATCTAACTCAGAGGCTTTTGAGTAGCTGTAGAATCATCTGGGCTGCTTTTAAAACAAAGGAAAGCCAAGGCCCACTCTCACAGATTCTGATTTAACCAGCTTAGGGCGGGGTCTAGGCACAGGCTTTGTTCATTGCTGATGGTGGTGTCTTTTACTCTCAGCTGCTTTTAATGTGCAGCTAAGGCTGAGAATCACTGCTAGCCAAGCTGGAACTGAGTTTTCTCAAACTTGCACCTTGTTTGCTTAGCTAGCTTTTCCTGGCTTCCTTCTCATGGCATTCATTTCTGTGTCATGGACTATCATTAATCCATTCTACTTTAACAAATGTCTTCAATTTTATAACACAATCTGAAACTTTGTTTAGCCTCCACTCCCCTTAATTAACCTCTCCTTCCTGCCAGCCATTTACCACATGTACAAATGCAGCAA
>NW_016107461.1:357300-376202 GCF_001604975.1 Cebus imitator | reverse complement strand
TCCTGCCTCCCTCCCAACTAGCTGGGATTATAGGTGTGCACCACCACGCCTGGCTAATTTTTTTTTTTGTATTTTTAAGTACATGTGGGGTTTCACCATGTTGGTCAGGCTGGTCTCCAACCCCTAACCTCATGATCTGCCCGCCTCAGGCTCCCAAAGTGCTGGGATTACAAGCGTGAGCCACCGTGTCCGGCTAGTAATTTTTATATTTTTATTTTTGAGACGGAGTCTTGCTCCGTCGCCCAGGCTAGAGTGCTGTGATGCCGTCTCTGCTCACGGCAACCTCCACCTCCTGGGTTCAAGAGATTCTCTTGCTTTAGCCTCCTAAGTAGCTGGGATTCCATCATGCCCGGCTAATTTTTGTATTTTTAGTAGGGACAGGGTTGGTCCCTACTAAAAATACAAAAATACTTTTAGTAGAGACCATGTTGGTCAGGCTGGTCTCGAGCTCCTGACCTCTTGATCCACCCACCTCGGCCTCCCAAAGTGCAGGGATTACAGGGGTGAGCCACCAAGCCCGGCCCAGCAAGCAGTGTTTAATACAATTTACTTCGTTTTCACAAATAGATCATGACTTTAGCCAAGCAGCCTCTCTGAGCCTGGACTTCTCATCTCCAAAATAAAAAGACTGGATTAGAAGACCTTTAAGTTTCACTCTACTAGGAAGGAAATTATGATTCTATGATTATTTTATCACAAAAGCTACAATTCTGATTTTATCAAATTATAATTTTGATGATTTATTATTGTATATAGACTAAGGAGGTTCCTGGACTAAATAAAGCATCATTGGTGATGATGCTTCTAGTAGACTGTACCTAAATATCCAGTTCAAAAAAGTTCTAGGTTCTCTGATAGTTTCTGCAATAGAATTATTGCCATATCTACTGTGATTCTATCTGCAAGACATCCATCTCTTTAATAATGCAAAATAGAAAATTTAAAGCAGCTTCTAATCACTGTAATCTTACTGCAGCCAGAAAAATGATAAGAAGTACCATGACACAGGTTCTTAAATCTAGATGCCAAGTTACTGTTCCTTTTACAAACTTATTAAATTCATTTCTTCTATTATTACCGTATCAACCCAGCCAGAGTAACCACAAGCTCCACTTTCAAACTGTTAATTTTTATATTAACATATGAAAAGTCATCATGGCAATGAAGTCATTTACTACTTATTCCCGATAGCTAAGCATAAAAAATATATGCAGAAAAACATTTCATTTCCTAAATTATGGTAAAATATATTAATTATGAAGGAAAGGCTTTCCGGTAAAGAGGATGAAATAGTAAGGGCTAATTGCAGCAGAAAGGCACTGATTGAGTTGGCTGCTGAGAAATGAAGAGGCCAGGTGCAATGGCTTGCGCCTGTAATCCCAGCACTTTGGGAGGCTAAGCAGGATAGCTTCAGCACAGCCTGGGCAACATAAGGAGACAACTGATAAAAAAAAAAAAAAAAAAAGCTGGCCATGGTGGCGTTTGCTAGTGGTCCCAGCTACTTTCACATGCTGCGGCAGGGGAGGATTGCTTGAGCCTACAGAGGTTGAGGCTGCAGTGAGTCTTGATCGTGCCACTGCTGCAATCTAACCGGGGTGACAGATTGAGACCCTGTCCCAAAAAGCAAACAAATGAGAAATAAAGAAAATCCTGTGTCAGATGAACGCGTTCAGGCTCTACCCTAGCCAGAACATAAACAGTTTATCTTCTCAGGCCATGTCTTTGTTTGTACATCCTCAAAACGAAGACAGTGAACTACATAGTTTCAAAGTTGCCTGAAAAAATCATTCAAAAAGTTTTTTGAAAATTAAGAATACACCCCGCCCTCAGAGATTCTTCTAATATAGGTCTGAGCTATGACACACACTTCTAAATTTTTAAGATTTAAACTATCTTTTTCATATATGATTGAGAAACATTAAGATAAACTCTTGAGATATATTTTTAGTTCTAGAATTCTACTGTATACAGAGTAATGCCCCTAGGAGGTGTCCAATAATAGCAAAATGACTTGGTAATAATCTGAGAGGCTATTATAAGGATCAATAACTGCCAGGTAAGTATACACATGGCTACTTTGATTATAGCTAATCAGTGAAATAATGGAAAAAACAACCCTTTAACCATCAATTGGCTAAAAGAAGGACTTAAAGTTTGGTTTTCAACGTATTTAAAATCACCAATGCTCTTACAATAAAAAAGAAAATGTATAGAGGGAGTTTAGGAGCAGAACTGCTTTTAGACACTTTTTCAGTTTGTTTCAATATTTCAATATATTTCAAAAGGGATTTTTATATGAGATATATATGTATATATATATATAAAATCTGCTATGAAATACATCACTCCATTAAAAAAAGAAAAGATTTAAGAAGAAGAGTTAATTTTAAAAATTAAATCCTCTGGAAATGAATCACCTGAGTCTGGTTCCATTAGCAATTCTGGGGTAAAAACATAGTTTTTAACTTATTTCTTTTCACTTTAAAGACTACTGTTTTTTAGCTTTAATTTTTATTTCTTAGTAATAATTGAAATATTCTGTGGTTTGAATTTTGGAAACCATAATTATAATCCTATATTTACAGATTCACTTTAGGCCTTTACATACAAAAGTCTACTTTTTCACATTTCATTTTTCTGCTAGGTTACATTTTATAAACTCTGTAAACAGGAAACTACTCAGTTACAAAAATCCTATATTGGTTTATTCACTATTAAACTATCTAAATAAGGCTTCTTTGAAATGCAAAAATTGGCAGTTAAAAAATATACTGGAAAGGAACCATGTAACAAAAACATCCATTCTGTCAAGCTGTACTAGTTGGGCAAGAGGGACAAATGTGTGGAATAAAAAGGTTAGCCCATCTATCTGGCATGTTGTTTTTCATTCAGCAGCATTAAATAAGTGGCAGCAGCATTGTAAGAAATTTCAGCTGACGCTTTCACAGCCTCAGCACTTTAAAATGAGGATCAGTATTGGGTTAGGACCCATAAGCTCTTATGAAGAAACACTCATATTTCTTCTTCCTAGGTTTAAATTAACACAAAGGAGGAAGTTTCGAATCAAAGTATTTATGCTTTGCCACCTGACAAGCTTCTGCTAGAAATCTGAACCTCTAACTGATCGCTCCATGGACTTGCCATTATGTCTGAGTTCATATACAGCTCTCAAAGCAGCAGACCACCATCTTAATATTTTTCATGTATTCTGCATATATATAGCCAGAAGTTAAAACTCCACAGCATACTTCATTCTCATAAAAGTTATAAATTTCTTTCAGTAAAAGCTATTGCTTCTTAGTCTGGTTATTACAGCTAAAGACATCTCTTACTCCAACTAATTATACTAAGGGTCTGCATAATACCAGAAAAAAACCCACACAGTATTTTAAAGAAGTCTGTGTTTATACACTTCATTAAGAAGTCACATCTCAATGAAATACTCTATAAATATGAAAGGACCAGTGATAACATTACATAACTTGAGTATGAGAGATTTCCTCATTTCACATTTTTAAGTGCTATAGATTATGAAGTAGCCTCCAAAACACAACTATTCACTTTTAAAAATCCTCCTGCTTTCAGAGCATAAAGGAAATATTTGATGGATCAAATACCACCTTGCCAACTAATAGGTTTAGCGGCTTGATGGAAAAGCACTAAAACAAGTTTCTACCAATTATGCCTTGTCTATATAAAACAAAGTCAAAGCCTAATACGTGTTCTTAAACTAACAGCCAAACCATCCATGAATAATGACCAAAACAAAAAGCTGGAAGAGAGCTTTGATAACCTGGGTTCAGATTATGTCAACATCTTATTCTCGATGCAAAGAATTATTTTCAAATGGAGATAATGACTGACATATCACTTAGTCATAGGGAGTTAGTGAGACTGAGGACTCGTATGAATAACATTTTATCAAATTTAAAAATGGTGCATTCTGAGGACTCAAATGACCAAATATTTATCAGGTCCAAAGATTCTAGCTATGTAGTGGTTTCACCAGACTAAAAACTAAGATTTTAATTATTTACTTTTTCTACATAAAATTTTAGGCTCTCAGATTTCTTATTGCACAGGACATGATGAGGTGTAATTTGGTCAGGTCACATTAGATTTATACAACAAATGAAAAGGCAGGGACAGAAATGTTCTTGAAATTTCTCTGATACTGTGAATTATTCCCTTGGTAAGTTCTAGAATGCCTTATTAAAGTGATAGTACCAGAGATGCCTAGCATATCTACAGAACTAAGTTCATAAGTCTAGCTGATAAATCTAACTTTTTATTAACTTGAGAGTTAAGATAAACATTGAAAAACACTTCTACTGTAGATATGCCCCATTTCAAGAAACTATGATATACCCAAAACCTCATGCTTACAAAACAAAGTAGGGAGTGACTTAATGTTACAAAAAAATTTTACTGTATAAAATAACTCACTTGAGCATTTGTTAAAAGATAATTCGGATTACAGAATTTTGATTAATGCACTTTCCAGGAAATATTAGGTTGGTACAAAAGTAACTGCAGTTTTTGGCCATTTTTAATGGCAAAAACACAGTTACTTTTGCACCAACCTAACATCAAGCTCATAATTTGGGCTCACCTGTGTCTAGATTCAACATCTATAGGGAAAGAAGTAAAATGGGTGTGTAAGAAGAAAAAGTCAAAGCAAATAAGCAAAAATCATCATAATAGTACAGGCTAATAAATGAAGAAATCAAGAGACAGTTTCATTAATTAATATATTTTCTGCATTATAGTTAACATATGTACTTTCTTCGTGTCACCTTATTCTCTGTTAAGTATTGATATTTTGTTATATTCAGACGAGTACATTTCAACAGTCTTTGCAATAAATATCATAAAATAATAGATTCGCATAATAAATATTCTTTACAATAAAAAAGTTTAACAGACTTTTGTCTTAAAAATAGTCAGAATTCAACTTTGTGATTTATACATAAAATATACAAAAAGCACCACAATTTGTGGTTAAGGCAATGAAAACACAGAAGAGATTAGAATTACTCAGCTGTTACCTAACCAGGGGGCCAAAAGGACCATTAAGGAGCCAGGATCACTTTAGGCAGCATAGTTCTGTGACACCTATAGATTGATCAGCTATAAATATCAACTTGAGTTATCCAAGTGCCCCCAATGACAAGAAACATTTGCTGAGAAGCATGGGGTGTAGAAGGAAGGTGGTTGAGTCCTTCACAAATACGAAAGCTAGAGTGAAGACGGGCAAGGTACAACCAATGTATCTCCAATGTGAAGACTGACATTGTCAAGCGAATCTAAAATTACATAGAAAGAAAGAAAAAAATACAGTTGGCAACTCCAGAGTAAGGCAACGCCAAAACTGAGGGGGAAAGAAGCTTGAAAGACAAGGACAGGGCAGTGGTTAAAGGAAAATTTTTATGTTATGGCAAAAAATATATCCCCCATGCTACTTAGGGGGCCAAAGCTAGAAGAGAGCCCTAACTGGAGACAGATTTAATACATAGCTTATTTAAGCAATTAAATGGTTGCTTTTTAAAAAACCAATTTCCCTGCTCCCAAGGTACCCAATCGCCACAGCTCTAAGTCACTGTAGTCTGGGTGTGGGTGTATATGTTCATGTATACAACTTTAGAAAGTTGCTTGCAGAAGAAAAACACTACACAGAAGCCCGCTGGCTCTCAATACCCTCTCAAGTGGACGGCAGAGGCTCTGGTCCTAAGTAGGGGCCAGATGCAGCTTTCCAGTCCACTCTTACTGAAGAGCTTCCATGAGGGAAGAGAAAAATCCATGAGTCAGACCTTGGGAAGAGTGGAAGAGAAGGTGGGAAACAGGGAAAAATTCTAAAGAAAAGAAAACCAGTATCTAATAGGATTTTTTTTTAACAGCCACAACTTGAAAGCTAGAAGTTCAGGAGGTACAACCCACCTCCAAAAATCATGACGGTTTACCCTGACCCCGGGAGGGGCAGCTCTCCAGCTTACAATAGACAGTGTTGGAGTTCTTACATCGGCACCCTGGGCGATGGATCCAGTCATAACACCCCCTGCACAGCTTCAGACATCCTTTAGCAGGAGGATAACAGAGTAAGCAAGGTAAAAATAGAGACATGGCTCCCATACACAGGTATCTAGAGCAGCAGTGTGACTGTGAACAGGAGCAAGGATTATCCGAATAGGAATCCCCTTCATCATCATTGGAGCAGTGGTAGAAGATGCCCTTGACTAAGCACATGCAGGTTCCATATTCCACCATGCTCTCAGCAGAGCAAAGGCACTGCCGGTTACAGGCCAGACAGGATGGCAGGGTCCTGGGAGCCGTGCATTCTCCACACTTGCACTTCCCACACTGTTCACAAATGAACTTGTGCCGTGTCAGGTCCTCTTTCAAGGAACCCTTCAAGTCATCCACAATCAGCTGCTTGGGCTGGGTCCGGATTGCCCTTTCAGACCTATGACCAGGGACTGGTCTGGTTGGTGGTGACCTTCCTAACAGTCCTTGTTCAGAAGACGCACTGCTGTTGCTCCCAGAGCTGGCTGCACTTCCAGTGCTGGTCGATCTGCTCAAAATGGGGCCCCTGGCATTATTTGGGAGTATTGCATGTCCCAGGTGGCTTGTGTGTCTGTGCTCATAGTTATTATTCACATTAATTGGTATGATTTCATGAGTCCTTTCATGCTTTTCTTGTCTTGGTGCTATCCGAGGAGCAGGTCTTTTCACCACTGAAGGCCCTTCTGTGTATTCATTGCTGCCTCTTATGGCCTTGATCTGGTCTAAGGACAAAATAGCAGCAGGCTGAATCTCTCTCTCATAGTCTAATCTCTGACGGCTATCCAAAGGAGGCTGCTGGATCACAACTAATGAACTGCCACTGCCATGTTGATTTTGGGGATCCATGTGTAGTGATCTCGAGTTCTGGCAATCAGTAGAAACCTGGCATGCATCTGAAATCCTAAAAGAAAATCAAAGATGAAAAAAACAGTGAAAATAAACGACAGAAGGCATTTTTTGGGGTGGGGGTAGGGGGAATCCTGTCAAGTCACAAATTGCCTAAACTGCCTAGTAATGACCTCCTTCATCAGTGGATTACAATGATGCTGGGGTCCTGGCCAGAGTCCAATTCCAGGAGAGGCTGGGGACCACATCATAGAGGAAGACTTTAAGCAAGAGACCTCATGCCATAAACATTACAAGGTTTTCCAACTTTTGAGAAGCAGAATCAAGAGGAAGTAATGCCTTCCTGTTTGTGAATCTAATAATTAAAATGGAGCATGCCTTCACAGGGAATATTGAGTATAAGCAGTAGAGTAACTCTCTTCTAAAGAAAGCTCAGTTATCACTTCATAGGTGGTTTCCATAAAGGAAAATGTCTACCTTTTAAGAAATTGAGAATGGCTTTGGTGCTACGGCCTTTTTGCCGTGTGCTGTTACAAGCATTAGATTAATGATAAAAAAAATTAAGGCATTTAAAAAAATTAAGACTCTAAAATGAAATCTCAAAATAAGAGGTAATTTTCTATACAAATCAGAATTTTAAAGCTGCCTTATATGACATGCAAAAATAAATGTATCAGGTCTGCAATGATTCTTGGTGTTTTGTAGCTACACACACACACAAGACTCAATGTATAGTCCTGTGAATGTTACAATAGTACTCACATTTGAAATCCCGAGAGGGTTTTTTTTTTTTAAGCTTAAGGGCTCACTCACAAAACAAGATAACTTTTATGCACAAATAAGTGTGAGGCCTTTAACGCAGTGTAGGGAAATCCTGGCCGTTTTAATTATCTGTATTTCCTCTAATTTAAAAATCTATTTACATGACAGACCTTGATTTTCAAAAGCACTGCCAACTCTGAATCAATGTGCTTCTTGTAATAAAATCAGCACACTACTATCCAGATAAAAATAAGCAGTTGCATTTCCATACTAATAGCAAATCATTTCTAATTTGTAATGTGTTCTTCACAAACTACCAAAGATAAAAAAAAGTTTCTGCTTTCAGTGGTGAACTAGAGTATTTTTCACACAAATTCCTTCTAAAGTCTACAGAATCCACCCAATTCAAGAAGGAAAAGAAAAAGAGATGTCCATTCTCAACTACCACCCTGAGACAAAAAAACACGGTTTAAGGAATAACACAGAAAGAAGTCCATTTCCTATATTTCCTAAACCAATGTCTCTAAACTATGCCTTATATGTTAACTTCTTGTAGTTCCCCTTGTTTTCACAACTCAGCCCTCCAAGTTTCTCTAGTTTATTCTACCTTCTCTGTGCATAAGCAGTAACACATTCATAACCCGCAGGGATTTCGTCTCTGGGTCCTTAACACCGAACCCTTACTCCAACACAATTATTCCTCCTCTTCAAGAACTTCTTAACTCAGTGCTTTGAAAGCAAGAGGTATCTAAAAGCACTAAGCCAGATTCCACACGAAACGCAAAACCGTAGAGGATTTGAATAGTGTAACCCAAAACGCCAGGCACAGCTTTAATTTGCATTTCCAATCATAGTTGTAACGAACTTTATACTGCTGGGAAATGAAGCTGCCAGACGAAAAATTAAAAGCAAAGAAAATTCGCCACTTCCGATCTGAAGAAAAGCCCATTTTCAAGCAGTGACAGTCTTGGACCAACCCCAAACACGCTCACACGCGCTCGGCACACCGCCTTCCCCAGGAAAACGCGAATGGAAGTAGAGTACCTTTTCGGACAATCCCATCACATCCTAAGGATCACCGTGGATTTCCAACACACTTTTTGCGTGGCCCACCAAGGTTTCTGACAAATCATTTAGAGCCTTCAGCGTCCACGCGAGCGCCCAAAGCAAGCCCACGGTCTGGATGATCCTAAGCAAGGATGTGTCTATACTTTAGGGCCGGAGAGAAGAGCCCAGCGCAGGGACAGCCACATTGCAAGCTACGACGGTGGAGCTGCGCCCTCTGCAATCCGCACTGAATAAATAGTTGACGGAGAGGAAGGAAAGGGAAAAAGTTATGAATGAAAACAAGTTCTCTCTCCCTCTCTCCGGCAGGAGGAGGGGAGGAGGCTGAGATTAGCATAAACTCAGGAGGGCGGACTTCTCCACTTTTTTTTTTTTTTTTAGACGTAGTCTCACTTTGTCTCCCAGGCTGGAGTGCAGTGGCGCGATCTCGGCTCACTGCACCCTCTGCCTCCCGAGTTCAAGCGATTCTCCTGCCTCAGTCTGTCGAGTAGCTGGGAATACAGGCGTGCACACCATGCCCGGCTATATTTTATATTTTTAGTAGAGACGGGGTTTAGTCAAGTTGGCCAGGCTGGTCTCGAACTCCTGTCCTCAGGTGACCGCCCGCCTTGGCCTCCCAAAGTGCTGGGATTACAGGCGAGAGACATCGCTCCCGGCCGACTTCCCCACTTTTAAAGTGGCAGTGCCCTCTCCCCTCCCTCGCCTTTGCACTGTGCTCAAAACAAGAAGAAAGTTGCGACTGGCTTTGGGACAGGCTAATTCTATCGAGGGGTGACCGGCGAATTCTGGGGATTTGCTTCCCTACACACACACACACACACACACACACACAGCCTTTGCCGGTCCCATGCCTGAGGCACACTCCAACACAGAGGGCCCCCGGGGACACCCCAAGGGCCGCCTGGAATCCCTCTCGGGGGTGAAGGGCTCTTCGAGAGGACAACCCGGGCCACCGCGCCGCGGCTCAGGGTAACTGGGGTTCGGGGAGACCCTGTCTCGCTACTCTCCGCCGCCGCGGACGCCCCCCACCCAGCCACCCAACCTTGAGCGCTCCAGAAGCCTCGGCTCCCAGGGAGCAGGGGGCGGCGGGTGGGGCCGCGCCGCGCACGGTCGTCCCTCCTCTTTCCTCCAGTCCCCTCCCCTCCCGGAGTCCGGGCCAGGGCAGCCGCGCCACCGAGTCCGCACCTGCCGCGCCGAACAAGCCCCGCCCGCGCGCCTCCCGCCCAGCGGGCCGAGCGCGGCGGCCGCACACTCACCTAGGCCGAAGCGGTGGCTGGGGGCCAAGCCGTGCGACCCGGCCCAGGTCCCGGTGCGGGCGGCGGCGTACACGCGCCGCATCAACCGAGGCGGGGAGGGCGAGGCGGCATCGCCGGAGCTGCGGCGCCTCGGCCCGCGGCCTCCCCCGCCCCCGCCGCCACCGGGCAGGAGCGCTCCCCGCGGCCCCCTTCCGGCTGCGGAGGGCAGTTCTCCCGCGGCTCCGCGCGGCCCGGGCCGGACCTCTCACGGCTGGCGCTCGCCGGGCGGCTCAGTAACATCCACCTCACGAGGTGGTCCGCAGTCCCCTTCTAAGAACCAGTTTTTACAAATCCTTTCGGGAAGGCTCTCCGAGTCTCAGAAAAACGAGCAGGGGAGTGGCGGAGAGTCGAGTGCGTGACGGGCTGGCTGACGGCACGGTGTGTTCAGAGTACTTCTCCGGTTCTGGTCGCTCCTCGCAGGGAACGAAGGAAGGGATGGCGGCCTCCTGACGAACGAAAAATCCACGTCACGGGCGTTCGAGATTCCGCGGCGCCCGGGTCAGGGCTCGAACCGGCGTCGCCGGGCGGGTCACGGAGCCGCGCAAACCCCGCGCGAGACCCTGGAGCACGCGCCTGCCAGGCAGAGGCCGCCGCGGCCGGGTAGGGGGAGGGGAATCTTTTTACCCGTGTTTTTAGCGGGGAGGGGTTAAGGGAGCGAGGTTTGGGGATCTTCGAGAGAGGAGGGCGTCGTCCCTGGTTCCCCGCTCAGGCCGAGGCGCTTTGGCGATCTCACATGTAGGGCAAGTGGGGGCACAGCGTCCCCGGGAACTCTGGTCCTGGCAGGTCAGCCTCTCCCGGGGAGCGCTCACACCCAGTCCTCCGAGCCTGCAGTTCCACGGCCGAAATGCCTGCGACAGAGGATTAGAGATAGAAGCTCGTGAATGTCCCTTTCTTCGAAGGGCTGGGACGCGGGGCGGGCCGCTGGCCAGCTCGCCCGCAGCCCGTTGCGATGTGCTCCCTGTTGCTGCTCCCGGTGATTGACAGGCCGGCGCACAGTCGGCGTGTCGGCCGCGAACCAAAGTAACATGCAGTCCTGCACGTTTTTGCCGAGGTGCTTTTGCCCCCTGGAATGCCTAGAAGTTCAAACAACGTTCAAGTAACGCCTCTGCGCGTTAGAAATCAATACACAGAGACGGGAAATTCAGGTTTTAAACCAATGCTTCGCTCAGGATTAGGTCACCAACAATGCCTAAGCAAACACGCATTTGGTCCACACACCGAGTGCCAGCCCCTCTTCGCATAAAGGCATTAACGGCCCTGTGTTTCACACATTCGATCATTTCAGACTTTCAACTTGCTACTGTTCGGTTAAGGAAAGGAAGGTGAAAGGGATCCTTTTTCTTTTAGCGGTAGCATTTGCTTTAAGAGCATTACTTTTAGCAGTGGGAATGCTACCGGTGTTCTGAAATGCAACGAGTAATCTTAGCTGGAGCGCGAGTTCAAAGCAATGTTCAGTTCCTTGCAGAAGTCAACATTTCTCACCTTATCTTTCCTAAAATGTCTACGGAAGGAAACGGTACTTACCTAATGCAAAGATTGGAAATTGCTTTTCAGGCACATTTACAGCGACTGTAGTTGTTCCTTATCCAGGGCAGGGAACTCTGCCTGCTGATATCACTCTGCAAACCACTGCGTGCTTTACAGAGCGATCTCACTCCGGCTCCGCAGAATTTCAGCTCCTTGCCTCCACCTCCACCTCCACTCCAGGACACGCCTCCGGTGATATCATGTGTCAATCTCTCGGGCTGACCGAAAACCTGGAACAGGATTTCCTTAAATTCGTTTCCTCTTTCGTTTATGTGTACCAACTTGGAAACGTTGTCCTTCAGACTCGTGTAATAAACATCCTCTTAAAACTTCGAAAGTGCCTCTAGAAATTCTGCAAATGCAGTTTGTCATAGAGGAATACATTCGGATTTAGTTAGCAATCTTTAGTTGTCGATCTCAATTAAAAGGATTGATGGACTCTACTCTTTAAGTTGAATTAGAAAAGAATTGTGAAGAATAAAAGAAGAAAAAAGTTGTATGCCAAGCCATCACTTCTGAACAACTAGAGGGAAAATGTATATTGACACAAAAATATGATTATATAACATTACAATTCCTATATACAACAGTTCAGAATATGTGAAATCTAAAGTTCAAAAGGTGGCATGTCTTGCTGCAAATGTAATATGAGGATATATAATAAAGGGGAAATTTTCTGTTGTGGGTTTTTAAAAAAATGATTGCTATACCTGGTTTGTTAATATGATTTCCCACAAATCAAGCACATGGAGAAGAAACCAAATTCTTTCCATTTTGTAATATAGTTGTATAATTTTGCAAAAATACCAACCTGTATATTTTTTAATTAGCTAAAAGTCAATTAATTAGAATAGAAAAAATTTATCAAGAAGTTTTATAATTCTTAGTAATATCTGATGTGACTGGGGAAAAAAAAACACTATAAGTATGAAACTTGCTTTCTTACCAACTATGGGATTTTAGACATTTGCTATCAAAATTGTGCCTTTCATGCTGCAGTGAGAATAACTATACATGGAATTTAAGATTCCATAGAAACTTTTAAAAGCCACCTAAAAACCAAACTTAGTGGAAAGGAATTTCCAGGTACTGTATATCAGGAGTAGCTTAAAGTCTGGCAAAACAAAGCAACAAAAACAAAACTCTAGAATCTAAGTCATATTTAAATATGAGTATTGAAACTTTTAGTTCAAAGTACATTTTTAGTCTCCTTATTTACAATAACAAGCGTTTCTGTTGAAACTTATAAAAATATACATACATAATACACACACACTCCCACATACACACTGGATTTTCAAATGTCCGAGCACTTTCAAAAATTAAAGTTGTGTTTGGAATTCCACTAAAGAATACAGAGCATTGTTAAGAACATCAATAACAATAAAAAAGCATCACTAGAAAATAGCATAGAATAAGGATCAAGCCAAAAAGCTTGATATTCACATAAAGCTACATATTCACTCTTAATATTATGAATGGTATTAAAATAGGCTATTTAAAAGCACAAAATTGATTGTATTGTATTTTTTTTTTAACCAGATCTCATTAGATTTTGGGATGTAACGAAATTTTACCAGTGATGGATAGGTTTCTTGTGACTGTATTTGGAATAGACAAATCAAAAATAGAATATCATATCAGAGTATCTTATTTGGTTCTTCAAAACTGACTTCTTAGCTACTACCACAATTGTGGGCTGAGAGGTCAGTTCACCAATATGATAAAGCCAGGAGAGGGAGCACTGAACATTCTACCTTCATAAATCCTACAAAATATATTTGAAAGATTTCTATTGCAAATACACTCTAATCTATTTTTAACCAGAGATGTATTACAATAAGTTTCATGAGATTAAGTATTTTAAAACTATAATAATAAATAAAATCCATGAGATTTTTATCTAAAACACCATCATCTCGGTCATGTTGTATTAAGAAATTAAATATGCTGTACAGAGTTGATCAATGACCCGCCACATCATTTAGCACTAAAAGGCATTAATATGTTTTTCTCTAAATATTACATTACAAATAAATGTAAGTATAGCCCTGTCACCTTAAATCTAAAAGACATTGAATGAAACCTGCCTTTCCTGATTGCCTACAACTATAAGACTGTAGAAATTCCAAATTTTTAGCTTAAAGTATACATTGTTTTTTACTTAGCAAGTTTAATTACATCGTAACTTGACTAAAAATGGATAACTGGAGTATGATATTTTTCCAAAAGGGAAAAATAATGCAAATAATCAATGGGAAAAATCTTATAATAATTTTTAGTTTATTAAGATATATCATTAAATAAGGAATGGAAACTGAGCCCTGACTTGTTCTTAATTTTCATGTAAAAACAAGATTAGCCATCTCTTGTGTTAATTTGATTTTTGAAAAAGAATAAAGTGAAATGAAAAAAAATCCACTAACTCCTCACAACTTTTAGTGATTAAAAGAAAATTTCACCTATGGCTCAAGCCTGTAATCCCAGAACTTTGGGAGGCCAAGGCTAGCAGATTACCTGAGGTCAGGAGACCAGCCTGGCCAACATGGCAAAACCTGGTCTCTACTAAAAGTACAAAAAAATTAGCTAAGCATGGTGGTGTGTGCCTGTAATCCCAGTTACTCAGGAGGTTGAGGCAAGTGAATCGCTTGAACCCGGGAGGCAGAGGTTTCAGTGAGCGGATCACACCACTCCACTCCAGCCTGGGCAACATAGATGGACTCTATCAAAAAAAAAAAAAAAAAAAAAATCAATGCAGTTATAGGAGGCTTAACTTATTCCTGTATCTACTTTATTTGCCAAAATAAAAATGGCATAATCATGTGTTCCAAGCTTTTGAAAAATAATACTTTATTAATTCTCCTGTTTCTGTGAAGTCATGATAAATAAATGTATTACAATCTTTTATCTTGTTGAGACACAAACATACAAACTAAGTAATCACAGACATTGATGAGTTAGCCTATAAGCATCTAATAAATCAATGAAGACCAGTAATGGAAACTAAGTTCTCTGTACTTCCCTTTTAGGGCAATAGTCACTATAATACTATACTTCCCAAGAAAAGCTGGCAAGGATAGGCCATTTCATTTTCAGTTTCCTTTTGTAAACAATCTTTTGTAGTTGACAGAAATAGACTAACCTATTCTGTAAATTTTCCATAAACATTCTCTTCATTTTCATAAGCGTAATTCTCATCCTTCTGCCCTATTTGAAATACGAATGTTCCGTATTGGTTTCAAATTCTGGAAATAGGCAAATCAAGCAATACATTGAGTAAGTTACACTGAATGATTTGTAGTTTCTGTCAGCTCTATAATCATCTATGTACTTTGTCACAGGTGATTCTATTTATCTGCAAGCTGTCAGAAAAGAAAAAAATTTACATGGAAGTGTTCTGAATTGGTGCCCTTTATTTCTTAAGTGCCCTATTCCTTTGGAGAGAATAAAAGTGACAAGAGTTCAGAAAAACGGCATGCCTACTATATATCAAAGATTTTACTAATTAAACCCACATGGTAAGATTGTATAAGGAAACATTTTTGCCCTAGTACAAAACAATCCTAATTCTTATCTAGCTAATTGCAAAATAAATCCTGTCTTCTTTCCTCTTTCAGTGATGTCAGATGTTCCCCTCTAAGCCTTGACTTGTTCTTTATTTACTTGAGAAAACAAGATTAGCCATCTCTTCCGCTGATTTGTATTTTGAAACAAGAAGTGGAATGACCCTTATAATGAACACCTGGTATCATCTTTGATTCTGGTTGACAGAAGTTATCAATCTCTCATTCCCACAACCACTTACTGCTCTCTTAATCTTCAGAGACAAGCACGTAAGAACCTAAGTTAATTTAAATCTGTAACTGTCCCCCAAAGACAGTACAGTCAGAAAATAAAAGTATGTTTTCATTAACACACACACACACACACACACAACAAAAAGCATCTCTTATGACTTGCTTACTATAATCTTTATTTCCTATTGAAATAACCTATGTCAAAGGCTACAGTTTATCCTTTATTTGAGGGGAACAAAGTAGAATATTTATTTGATAAAACAACTATAGCCATGCCCTTTAAGAACAGAGAATGACTAATATGGAAGAAAGAAGGCTGGATGCGGTGGCTGACACTTGTAATCCCAGCACTTTGGGAGGCTGTGGTGGGTGGGTCACCTGAGGTCAGGAGCGTGAAACCAGGCTGGCCAACATGGCAAAACTCTGTCTCTACTAAAAATACAAAAATGAGCCAGGTGTGGTGGTGGGTGCCTGTAATCCCATAATCCCAGCTACTTAGGAGACTGAGACAGGAGAATTGTTTGAACCCAGGAGGCAGAGGTTGCAGTGAGCAAAGACTATACCACTGCACTCCAACCTGGGCGACAGAGTAAGACTCCAGCTCGAAAAAAAGAAAAAAGAAAACATACAAAACTTCTCAAAAGAGTTTTCTTTTAAAAATTTGTTTATACTTAAGAGTTTCCCTTGATTTGTAATTTTCTTGGCACAGTTCAAATAACTCCATTTATATAAACATTTCAAGTGGGCTATAATAATTGATAGGATACATGTATTGAAGACCTGAGTTCTGACTACATTATCTTTGTATATCATGGTCTATAACTTTAGCTTATATGTCATATTTAATCATAATGCCTCTATGTCCAATATTATAACTAGGAAAATAGCATGGTATTGTGAAAAGAGTACCATATGTAGGATCAGATGATTTGAAGTTCCAACTTTGCCACTTTCTAGCTAGGTAACCTTCACTTAATTTCCCTGAACCTGCTTTCTCATCAATAACCTGAAGTTAATAAAAATACTTAGTTTTCCCAAATCCTAGTGCTACTGAATGACTCATTTATATGCAAGGGCTTTGTAAGCTTTAAAGTTCTGTACAAATTATTAGTTATCATTACCTTAGACACACTGTATGGTGAGGAAATGTTTAAGGTCCCCTTTTCTAGGTCTTTCACCCCAAAAATGATTTTATTTGCCTTTTAACTGTTTAGAGGCAATTCCATTTTGTTTTTCTGAGCCTTAGAACTCTGATTTAAATAATAGTATTGCTGTACATGTGCATGTGTGTGCTTGAGGGGGAGGGATTTTGGAGCAGCTACCTGCTAATAATTTCAGATTACAACACTTGCTGAGCCCTGCTCACCTTATCATTTATCTGAAATTTTCAATCATTAACATTGTACTTCTAGTTAAGATAAAGATCATTATAAATATTAAAAATTCCTTCTATAAAATTTGTAAACTCTTTGTGATCATTGAGTAAAAAAGGAAATGCATATTTTAAAAAGTGATTGAATAATATGTATAAACATTGAAAATAAATAGAAAAGTAAAAAACAGATAATCCTATATATTTTCCAAAGGTATATTTACTGCTGCCTCTTTTGGTAATCTTTTAGAATGTTAATTTTGATGCTTCATAAATATGACAAGTTTAGTAGCAATACAGTGTCCATCAATTACCAATGTATTATATGAATCAATGCTCTTGTATTAACTTTAAAAATTGATAGCACAGATACATTTCATACAGCCAGTGCGTTTAACTTAACAAAAAAAAAAAACCTGTAAAGCGCCACCTATTGTTAAAAACAAATCATTTCAAATTTCAATCAAAACAAAATGTACTTGAGTCTAGGAACTGGGTATTAACAATGATCACTGCTTTACAATCTTTTCTATTTTTTTTCTTTTTTTTTTTCAATACTACCATATTTGATTTAGAATGTTAGCTTTTAATAAAATTGCAAAAACATTCATTATACACATTGGCTACTTTTTGAGGAATCTAAAGACTTATATAAAAAGGCTGTATCTGTCTATAGGAAGTTACAATATTGATAGAGAAGATAAAGTAGTGGGGACATTGAGTTTTAACTAATGTATAAGAATTAATATATCAATAAAGGTTTTTGGTCACTTGACGTAGTTACTTACAAAAGGTACTTATTCCAATAATGCTACAATTATACAAATCTTTATATTCCTATTGTATAAATGTATGTATATTGTGTAACTGTAAATATATATTTATAATACGAGTCCTTGTAAACATTCCTTGTATTGTTAATATCATCTGGGCTTACATCACATTCTTTGAAATATCTCAATATTGTGTATCAATGTTGTATATGGGATATTGTATATATAGTAAATAATCTCAATATTGGAAAATGCCTCCCTTTTCAAGATGGATTTGGACTTCGCTAACACATAAATCAACAGGAGCCATGTGTATGGAGTAAGATGAGTGCTCAGGCTGAGTTAAAGTCTGGGAAGAAAAACTAAGTATCAATTTACATTTTTACGTATATTAAGTAAGACAACCAGCCTCCTAGTGGCAGACACAAAAGAAAGAGGACAATCAGTGACACGGAGAGTTTAACAGCTGAGAATAACAGGAATGTCTTCTACTTTGGCTTGTTTCTTTTGCTGGCCATGTTACTTTCACAAATCTCCTTCCCTCCTGAATCCCAAATGGGCACCTGTGAAGTGAATACACTTCAAACTCAAATCTAATTCAATTTTGTTATTCATACTTTCAATAATTTATCCATTTGTTTAATAAATATTTACTAGGCACTTACATCATACCAAGGAGGATGAACAAGACAGACAAAGCCCCGTCCTCATTGCTTACTAGAGCTCATATGCAGGAGGAAGAAACAGGCAATAAACAAATAAATATTTTGTGACAGTAATGGTAAGTACTGCCATGAGAAAATGAAGTTTGGCTGGAGTGATAGGGGTTGAGAGGTGATGACTGCTTTAGCGATGGTGGCCAAGAAGGTTCTCTCTGAGGAAGTAAAATTTGGGCAAAGCCATGGTGAGGTTAGGGAGTGAGCCACAACTGGGAAGCAGTAATCCGGCAGGAGAAACGGCCAGTGCAGACAGAGGCCCTGGGAAAATCCCATGGAGCTAGGGAGAGGAAACGAGGTAAAGAGGAGGTCAGAAAGGAAGGCTACAGCTCTGTCGTTTAGAGCCTTGTAGCCCATAATAAAGACTCCAAATTTTTTTCTAAAGTCATAAGAGGTTTTGCAGCTGATGGTTATCTGTTCAAAATTTTTAAAGATCTGCTGTGGGCTGGGTGTGGTGACTCACACCTGTAATCCCAGCACTTTGGGAGGCTGAGGCTGGCAGATCACCTGTCAGGAGTTCGAGACCAGCCTGACCAACATGGCGAAACCCCATCACAGTGTAAATACAAAAATTAGCTGAGTGTGGTGGTGGGTGCCTGTAATCCCAACTACTTGGGAGGCTGAGGCAGGAGAATTGCTTGAACCCGGGAGGCAGAGGTTGCAGTGAGCCAGGATCACATCGCTGCACT
>NW_016107461.1:335863-357235 GCF_001604975.1 Cebus imitator | reverse complement strand
CTATGAAAGATGTGCTATGCTAAATGTTAAAAGGGTGCTGTAGGGAGAATTAAAAGCAAAGGGAAATATTTACGTTAACACATAGCAGAAATTATATATTGCTATAAAAGATAAAGTATTAATCATTATAGGAAGAAAAACTTGAACCTTATCCTAAAATAAATAGGATTCATAGAAGAGGGAAAGAAAAAGACAGCCTACCCTTAGTGCATGACACAAGGAAACATGGAAAGGTGCAAATAGGTGATAGGCACATCATGACTGTGGTCAGTTTACAAGACTGGCATGAGTGGAAGGGAAGATTTCTTGTCAAAACTAGATAAGTAAGCTAAGGACAAATTACAGAGGGACCTTAATGCCTATATGAGGATTTGGGCTTGATCCCAAGGACAATAAAATTTTGGTACAATGAGTTAACGTTATAAAAGGGTCTCTTCTCAGAAGATTCATCCGACTATGCAGATTGCAGCAAAGAGAGGCTGGTATTAGGGAGCTGGCTTAGAGATGAGGATAATAATCCAAGTGGGTGGCAGAGAATTGGACAGGACGATGTTGGCAGTGGAAAAGGAGGGAAAGGGCCAGATCTAAGGTAAGTCTGAATATTCACTCCATGCCCCTTCATCAAATGATGAAATGACAATAGATTGAAATCTTGCCTGTAAGGTTTTAACAGATCCTTAAAAAATGGTAAAATATACCTAAAGAGGCTTAGTTTGGGAAGAAACCAGTCACATAAGGAAGTTAAACATATAAAGCAGGGTTCCCACCCCTGGGCCACTGACCTATGCTGGTGGAACTGGTCTGCACAGCAGGAGGTAAGCGATGAGCAAACATGAAGCTTCATCTGTATTTATAGCCGCTCTCCATTGCTCACATTACCAACTGAGTTTCACCTCCTGTCAGATCAGCTGTGGCATTAGATTCCCATAGGAGTGCAAACCCTATTGTGAACTGCACATGAGAGGGATCAAGGCTTCCCGCTCCTTATGAGAAACTAATGCCTGATGATCTGTCACTGTCTCCCATCACCCCCAGATGGAACCATCTAGTTGCAGGAAAACAAGCTCTGGGCTCCCACTGATTTTACATTATGGTGAGTTGTGTCATTATATGTTACAATGTAATAATAATAGCAATATTGTGCACAATAAAAGTAATGTGCTTGAATCATTCTCAAACCATCCTCCTTGACCCCAGTCCGTGGAAAAATTGTCTTCCACAAAATCAGTCCCTGATGCCAAAAAGTTTGAGGATCAGAATTTTCTCAATGATATGCATCTTTAGAGTAAAAGAAGGAATTCATCGGAAAAGTTAGAGGCATTTCTAGTCTCTTCCATTCACTTCCGTTCCATTTTGAAAGAAGTAAGAGGAGAAAAAAATGCATTTTCAGGGAGAAAAGTGTTCATAAGAGATAACTATTTTTTTTTTTGAGAAGGAGTCTCGCTCTATTGCCCAGGCTGGAGTACAGTGGCACAATCCGGCTCCCTGGAACCTCTGCCACCCAGGTTCATGCTATTCTCCTGCCTCAGCCTCCTGAGTAGATGGGATTATAGGTGCCCACCAGCATGCCCAGCTAATTTTTGTATTTTTAGTAGAGACGGGGTTTCACCATGTTGGCCAGGCTGGTCTAGAACTCCTGACCTTGTGATCTGCCTGCCTCGGACTCCCAAAGTGCTGAGATTACAGGTGCAAGCCACCGTGCCCTGCCCTAAGAGATCACTAATATTTTATAGTTATGTCTGGCCAACTCAAGGAATGGAATGTTGATTATATTTTGCTCCTATAGCACAGAAATATCAAGCAGTATTTACGTTCCATTAAAGCCTTAATCAATTAGATCATCAAAATGATTGCTGAAAAATTCCCCAAGCCAAAAGAATGTATCGATAGTAGAAAACCTTAATCCATGAAAAATATCAAATACTACATTTATTGAAAATTGAGATCAAATATTTATAATAGCAAGTAAGGTAAGGATGCTATTGTAATTTGAAAAAAAATATTTAAAACTTTACAATTCATTGTCTAACTCTGTGGGGTAAGTCAGTCATGGAATTCGCTTGCTTGCAAGATCATTTGGTTCATACATCCATCAGTCTAACAACCCTGCATTAGTACTAGGTGTGGTACTGTGCTAAGTATTAGGGATACAAAGATGAAGACAAATTCATGGGCAAGCTCTAGGCAGTCACGTTCTTGCCTTCATAACTGCCCCCACAGTTGATTGGAATAGGGGTGGGCTCATGCTCAAGATCTAAAGACACAATCCACAGCCTCAGCCTGGCCTAAAGATGTCTCTCTCTCTCTCTGTCTCTCTCTCTCTCTCTCTGTCTCTCTCTGTCTCTCTCTCTAAAAAAGACATTCTTAGAAAAAAAGAATAAGCTGGTTCAGTTTGGAAATTATGGAGAGAATAAAGTCATTATTTTATGAAATAGAATCTTCAAAGTCAGGAAGAGAAGGACAACAAGAGACCATGAGTCAGTAAGTGATGACTAAACAAAAATCCTTAGGTAAAAAGTAACCAAAATACCACATTTCTTTCTTTTTTTGAGATGGAATCTTGCTCTGTCACCCAGGCTGGAGTGCAGTGGTGCAATCTCAGCTCACTGCAACCTCCATCTCCCGGGTTCAAGCAATTCTCGTGCCTCAACCTCCTGAGTAGCTGGAATTACAGGAGCGCACCACCACACCTGCCTAATTTTGATATTTTTAGTAGAGACGGGGTTTCACCATGTTGGTCAGGCTGGTCTCAAACTTCTGACCTCATGATCTGCCCACATTGTCCTCCCAAAGTGCTGCTGGGATTACAGGTGTGAGCCACCATGCCCGGCAAAATACCACATTTCATCAAATCTAAGATTTCAATTGTATGATGCATTTAATGGACTACTAAGAAATTTTTTTTAAATGCTGCTAATTAATCCATGACACAATGCTTCCTTATCACTTATAGTTTTATATTAAATCTTATTAAAATGGCTTTTTAATGCTGATTTATGCACAGATTTTGTCATATAACATTCTTGTGCACACCTGAAAAGAAAAATGTAAAAAATAAATTTATGAGGGTCCCTGAAACTACTTCACATTCAGAGTCTGATTCTTCTGAATTACTTTCTAACTCAGACATCAATGCTTTTTTTTTTCTATACAAGATAATCCTACGGCCATCAAGAGCTCTGGGCAGCATTTCTTAAAAGATGTAGCAGTTCTTAAGAGTGCTGCATCATTGTTCTCTGGATTTTTTCCAAAACCTATTCTGTGTTTTGATACTGGAATGTTCTTGATCTTATCAAAAAGTGTCAATGAAAGGTTTTCAGACAGCAGCCAGGACTCATAGTCCTGCCTCAAATGGTCCTTAAATAGTTTCCTGAGTCAAACATGCAGAGGCTGCAGTTGTTCGGTCATGCAGCCAGGAATAACAACCACATTCGCACATGGACAGGCAGTAACAACGACCTCACAACTTGACTCCTGTCTGCCAGACGGCAATTGTAAAATGCAACCCGACTTCAGAGGTATTAAAATGTGAACGAAAATGTGCATTTGGGAATTGATGGAATACAGTAGCCAACATGTTCTCCTTCAATAATCTTACGTTTTTCCTATCTCACCTTTGGAAAGATGACACACAAAGTGGTTTAGTAGTTTGCCCAAGATTATAGAGCCAGCATGTGGGAAAACATGGACTTGAAACCATGTATATAGGTTAGAGGGTAAGGAAATTATTTGGTAGAAAGAAGAGAAGTAGACAGAAAAGGATAGCTGAACTACTCTGACAATAACAGGACATTCCACTGAAGATCCGCCCCCCAGCCTATTGCCGAGGTCTCTAAAGCTCTTTGATGCTTCAGGTGGTGCAGTCATATGGTTTCTTTTGGATAGGTCAGTGGGGGAACTGCACACAACACAGCTTTAAATCCATTTCTAGAGCTAAAATGCACGCCTGGTTGGGTGCAGTGACTCACGCCTGTAATCCACCAACTTTGGGAGGCCAGGGCGGGCGGATCTCTTGATGTCAGGAGTTCGAGACCAACCTGGCCAACATGGTGAAACCCCAGCTCTACTAATAATACAAAAATTAGCTGAGCATGGTGGCACATGCCTGTAATCCCAGCTGCTTGGGAGGCTGAGGCAGGAGAATTGTTTGAATCCAGGAAGCAGAGGTTATAGTGAGCTGAGATTGCACCATTGCATTCCAGCCTGGGAGACAAGAGCAAGACTCCATCTCAAAATAAATAAATAAGTAAAAATAAATAAAAAATGCATGCCCTAGGAATAATAGGAAAAAGATCACCTTGGCAGTAGAAAAGAGGATGAAGGGGCAAAGGTGGTCATTGCTCTCTGCTGCTTGGAAGCCACTGTAGTTATCTGGGCAAGAAAACTGAGAAGTAAGGAATGCCATGTCTTAGTCATGGTTAGATTGCAAGGTAAGTTTAGGTGAAAAGGGATTTTTTTTTTTTTTTTTTTGAGATGGAGTCTCACTCTGTTGCCCAGGCTGGAATGCAATGGCACAATCATAGCTCACTGCAACTTCCACCTCCCAGGTTCAAACCATTCTGCTGCCTCCGCCTGCTGAGTAGCTGGGGCTACAGGCATGTGCCATCATGCCCAACTAATTTTGTATTTTTAGTAGAGATAGAATTTAGCCATGTTGCCCAGGCTGGTCTCAAACTCCTGGCCTCAAGTGATCTACCTGCCTCAGCCTCCCAAAGTGCTGGGATTACAGGCATGAGTCACTGTGCCCGTCCTGGGATTCTTATAAACACATAGTAGACAACCACACAAATATCTAAGGCTAGAAAACGAACCACAACTAGTTACACATAAAGTGGAGCTTGGAACACACAAAGCGGTGGTAGATGTCTTTTTTTTCTGTGCATGTTTTCTGATGTGCTTATAGAATGAGATGACAATGGATATTTAAAACATTATTGAAATAAATGCTCAATATTCCACTGTAAGAATATATCATGTTTACTTAAATATTCTAGTCCCACATTTTAAGAAGAAAGAGCACAGATTTCTACGGTACTGGGTCTCACCTCTGATAATGGGACTGATTTTCACTGTCTTGCCAGGGCTCCCCCACTCCAAGTCCTGCTTGCTAACCCACATGTAATAGAAACAAGAATGTCTTTGGGAATGGCAGATCTCTCACATCAAAGACCACGCACCTGGGGCTTTGGTTCTTCTGATTCTTCGTGTACACCTGTTTCTTCCGCCTTGTGCATCACAGGGGATCTTCAGAGAATTTCACATGCAATCTTCTTGTGAGGCAGATCCCAAGTACAACCCACATTTCTGAAGATATCTTATTCCTATTCAGGGCTCATAACACACGTGAATGTTAGTGGTTGAAATATTGTACTTAAGGCCTCAGATTTATCTTTGAATTTGACACATTTTTGTGGGACATAATGCAGAAAACAGTCAGAAAGTTTCAATCAGGACACATGAAGATAAAAATAAAGGAGTTATTCCCATTATTAAATCTCTTCACCTGGCTGGGTGCTGTGGCTCACACCTGTAACCCCAGCACTTTGGGAGGCCGATGCGGGCGGTTCACTTGAGCCCGAGTTTGAGACCAGCCTGGGCAGCATAGCAAGACTCTGTCTCTGCAAAAATTAGCTGCAGATGTGCGCCTTATAGTCAGAGCTACTCAGGAGACTGAGGTGGGAGCATCGCCGGAGCCCGGAAAGGTCGAGGTTGCAGTGAGCCATGATTACACCACAGCACTCTAGCCTGGGCAACAGAGTGAAACCTTGTCTCCCACCCCATACGCACAAAGCTCAAGGGTAAACATAGGTCAGTGTTGATAACCAGGCACAGAAAATTAGGAACTGCTTTAAAACGTTTTTTCTGTGTGGCAATAAAATGCATATGAAACCTTTTTTTTTCTGACTAGGAGGTACACCGTATAAAGCTCCTTCTCTTGTGCCATACTACTTACTAGTGGTGTCTTTATGAAGATGTGACCAAAGAAATGAAATATTCAGCATCCCCTGTAATATAGAACTTTCCTCCCTCCATCTTCAATTTCCGATATTGTCACCAGGAGCAAAATCTTTAAGCATTTAGAGCCATTGCACTGGCCTTGAAATGTCTTATACCATATGATTTGTAAAGCAAGAAACATTTGTAAAGCAAGAAACATTTTCTGCCTCCAAGGGATTTATGCTGATTAATAAAAAAAATTTCCAAGTAAAATGTTTATTAAAAATAAAGGAAAAGCAAATGTCTGGGAATGTTTTAAACGGGCATATGGCTTTACTTTTTAACATGAATTTGCATCTTATTCAAGCCTTACATTTAATTTTATACAGAAAACTTCATTAATACTGTGTAGATTTGCCTCCTTGCTACCTTAATTTTCTTTGCCTGTGGATATAAGTGAGCAGGTGTCTGTGCCTGGGTGCACTTGGGGATTTGAGGTTTGCAGGTGAAGGCATTTTGGTCACAATCACTTAACCAGTCTCTAAGAGATTCCAGATGTTCCCTCAGATTCCTGTCTTCTGAGCCTACTAAGGTCTTCCAACCTCTGCCTTTTACTCAGTTCCAAAGCTGCTTCCACATTTTCAGGTATCTTTATGGCAATGCCCCACTTCTCAGTACCAATTTTCTGTGTTAGGCTGTTCTTGCATTGCTATAAAGATATACCTGAGACTGGTAATTTACTAATATAAAGAAAAGTTCAGTTGGCTTATTGTTCTGCAGGCTTTATAGGCAGCAAGGTGCTGGCATCTGTTCGGCTTCTAGGGAGGCCTCAGGAAGCTTACAGTCATGACAGAAGGTGAAGGGAGAGCAGGCACATCATATAGCAAAAGTAGGAGCGAGAGAGAAAGAGAGAGAGAGTGGGAGGAGGAAAATGTAAATGCCACACACTTTGAAACAACCAGATCTCATGTGAACTCAGAGCAAGAGCTCACTTATCATCAAGCATGCAGGAGGGATCTGCCCCCACGATCCAATCACCTCCCACCAGACCCCAATGCCAGCACTAGGGATTATATTTCAACATGAGATTTGGTGGGGATACATATCCAAACTATATCAAGGGACATGATTAATGATTGTGACGAGGCAATGGGTGTTGACTAGGACCATCCCAGGCAAACTGGGATCTATGGTCATCCTGTTCTGTCACACCACGCTGTCTCCCTAAGTGACCTCAACACTCCTGTGCCTTCTTTATCATAATGACGACCAAATACCTCCAGCCTCGATCTTACTTTTGATCATCATACCCTTATAAATAAGTGCTTATTCTGCTTAGATGTTTTACAGTCACCGGTAAGTTAGTAACTCCAAAAGAGAACACATGATATCTTCTCTTCACATACACCCTAAAATCTCCTCTTCTAGTATTTTCTGTCTCTGTATAAGACACTACTGTCTGCCCACTTGCTCAAATCCAAAGGCTTCTCGTTACTCCTCATACACCATCAGTTACCGAGATGACAGTTTTACTTTCTGTATCCCTCACAAGCTCTCCAGTAACACCATTGTCACAAGTCATATCAATGCTTACCCGAACTAGTTTATACACTGCTTCTAGGTATGATCTTCCTGAAACATAAAGCTGATCTCCAATTTTTCGTTAATGTAAAAACTCTTCAGTTGCTTCTCATTGTCTGCGGGATCCAATTCCAACAGATCACTGTGATCTGACCCCTGCCTCTCTCTCCAGACACATCTCTGTTCTTTATGTTGCAGCCGCATTGGAGTTTTTCAGTTCCCTGAACGCGCCAAGGTTTTTCTAACCTCAGAAGCTTTGCATGATATGCCTCCCTCAATGATATGATTCTCAGATACTTCGTTCTTCTTTGTGAAATCTTGCACAGTTGCAATTAATTATTTATTTAGAATGATTTGTTTGAAATCTGTCTTTCCTTCTAGACTGTAAGGCTCCAGGATGCATCTGTTGTGTTCCCCATTATAACCCAGTCCTCAGCATAGTGCCTGAGGCTCAATCCATGTATGTTGTGTAATTAAACAAAGGATCTCTCTAATTCCTGGACTGACGGGGAAATTCAAATTACTTCTGTTTTCTATAATGATCAAGTCAACAGACTAGTAACATGAATTTTTAGTATACTTATATGCAAATACATTTTTATGCCTTTTTTGGGTGGGCTCATTGTCCCATAAGCAAAATAAGGGGAGGAATATCTAATAGTTTCCCATCACACATTATTATCTCATTTGTATAAAGTTAAAAACATAAAGATAAAAAGTGAGACAAACCAGTCTAATTTTCAGACCCTGGGTTTTCACAAGCTAGAAGAATAAGAGGTAACATGGTGATTTAGTAAATCAGCTGTTTCCTTCCAGATTAGAGACAAATCACGAGAGTAAATGCTTAAGAAAATTTTCCAATCAAACATTGCTAATCCTCTTGATTTCTAACATTCAAGAAACCCCCCCAAAAATTCTAACAGTGGAGTTCTTTGTGTTTCTTCTTTAATGAGTATTTGGCAAAAAACAATGAGGTGGGGGAAAACATTGCTGAAGGCACAGAATCCAGTGTCCCTTGCTTACAAAGCAACAGTCGGAACCTGAAGTGATTGAGCATCTGTTTTCAATCTTGGCTTAAAATGTCTTTTAATCCAGGATGTAATTAAATCTCTAGTATGTACAGAGATATCTATTTCACATATATAATTCCCTAGATGTTTAATTATAAAGTAGTTGCAATCATTTGCACAAATCAGTTCATATTATGTTATTTTGACATCAGTTTGCATGTTTGGGAAGGAGATAGACGTATGGGACTCAGGTGGTGCTGGGCTGTGGGAGGGCTTGTCTAATACCTAGGAGTTTGTCCCATTTCCTTCTTTTTCATCTCCCAACAAGGCTGGCTGGCTGGCTATCTTGCTTCTTCTGGTACTAAGACAGGAAGTGGTAATTTTGTCAAATGTATGCATACTGTATTTGTAAGTCACCCGAGCTAGGTCTGAGTTATAAGGGAATTTTCTTACATTCTTTGTTAAAATAGGAGAAATATTTTCCTTAAGCTATTAGTTATGCAGAAACAAACAATTACTTTAAAAATGAAAATTCCTTAACCCTGAGTAAGACAGGAAGAAATAGTAGATTATTTTCTCCATGTTACAATATGTATTTCATATAATTTCCTCCTGTGAACTATTGTCAAGTATTTTGGGTTATTTTCAGAAAAACAAAAATCTGAGATTGTTCTTTCTAATTTCACTTTCTCTAAACCCAAAGTGACATAAAGATATATATCCTCTATTACCACCCACATATTCCATAGTTACATCTCGGTATTCTACGTTGTGGAGGCCAAGGCCCTTGGCCCCCTAACAGTTCACTAAAAATCACTGCCATGAGGTAAGTTGACTGAAAAGAGAAAAGGTGTACAAATTTAGTAACATGCATGAGAGCCTTCAGAATGAAGACCAAACTCCTTACTGAAGTACAGAAGCTTGTATACCCTCCTGAAGTTACAGAAAGAATGCTGACTCAGAGCATCGCCAAAAACAGGTGTTAGTGGCAAGACAGGTTATGGAAGGAAGAAAGGAAAAGGCTTGGCTAGTGAAGATGGCCTTGTTATGTAGATGAAGCCTCATAGGTAGCAGCCTTCAGAGAACACAGATGGTAAATGGTTTCTTTCAGACTTTTAAAGGTGTCAGACTCTTAGTTAATCCCCCCTACATCCAGGAAAGGCCTAGAGAGAAAAATCTGGCTGCATTAACGAAGATTCTCTACTAAGGCAGATTTCCCCCCTGCAAAAGAGAGCTTTGCAGGACCACTTCAGTCTGCTGGCCATGTGGCAGCCATTTCAAAAGATGTCAAAGAAATCTATTTTAGGGTAAAATATTTTGATTTCCTTCAAGACAAAGGTATAGAATCAAACAATATAACTGTGATTGTAGTATAACAAATAATAAAACTATGAAACGGATATTATTTTGCTTGTGTTTGAAGTAGTAGCAAGAAAAAATTGAAAAAGCAGCAAAAAATTATTTTGCAAAGACAGTATCTTCTGCAAGTCTCATTATACATTCTGTACACAATTATTTTATCTCGGTAAGTGATCTAAAATATCAAATAAGCAGATTTTTTATGAATACACGTTTCTAATTTCTGGTGAAGTCTTGAAACTCCAGAGGAAATAAAACAGGGAATTTGTGAGAGGGCAATTCATGAGCCTTGGCAACAGATTGAATTTGTGATTTGAGAAAGAGAAAGGCAACAAGAAAGTTTTGAGCTAATAGAAGGTAGAGACATAGTTAACCTAAATTTTAAACAGGGCTTAATTGGCAGGAAAATTTTTTAAATTATATTTTGCATACAGTGAGTCTGAAATTATATGACAAATTCCATGAGAATGAAGGTCTCTCTAGCAAACACCAAAAACTTGGGAAGGTGGTAACATGTGATATTTTAGTCCTATGCACAGAGCAGATAGTTGGATAAATGAGCAGAATCCCTGAAGCAGAAACAAAAGAACAGGAGAAGTTGAATGCAAATCTTTAGGATTAAGGGGCTGTTCATATATTCAGCAAAATATTGAGTGCCAAGCTTGCTCCTGAAATTGTACTAGGCACTGAGGATATAAAGAAAATAAAAACTCAATCCTTACTTTCATGTACTTTACTGGTCTAATGGAGATGTTGTACAATAAACCAGAGATTATAGCACAGTGTGGAAACATTGTTAGCAGTGTTGAAACATTGTTAGCAGTGTGCAAAGCGTCCTAATGGAGACACCAGAATCTGCAATAAGAATCACAAGGTTAGGGGTTTGGAGGGAGGAAAAAGAGGACGGGGGCAGGCTTTCCTGATTAAACAGAAGACGCCAGAGAGTGACAATCTAGGAAAGACAAACATGTTTCAAGCCACACAAATTTGAAAAACCTTGATAGATTTCAAGAACTCTAAGTAGCCCAGTACTGCTTGTGAAAGGAAGTGTGAGATTTACTGCCAGGGATAAAAAAGCTTTTGAAGTGAAGACAAGTACTTATTTGCAGCAGAGAAAACTCAAAGGAGGTTAGCAACTTGTACAGTGCCTGGCACATTGTTAATGCTCAGTAAATTCTAGAAGAGTGCACTAAAATTTGCAAAACACTCTTACATTCATCATGTGGTGTACAGAATAATGCTCTACCCCCAAAGATGTCCATGTCCTAACCCCTAGAACCTGTGAATATGTTACGTTATATGGCAAGAAAGAATTAGAGTTACAGATGGAATTACTGTTGCTAATCAGTTGACCATAAAATAGGGAGATTATCTTAGGTTTTATAGTTGGGAGGGAGGGTGCAGTGTAATCAGAAGCATCCTTAAAAATGGAATAGGGGGACAGCAGAAGAGGTCAGAGTGATGCAATGTACGAAAGACTCAACCAGCCTCTGCTGGCTTTGAAAGTAGAAGGGGCCATGAGTCAAGGGATGAGGGAAGCCTCTAGAAGCTAGAGAAAGCAAGAAAACGGATTCCCCTCTAGAACTCTCAGGAAGAAATACAGGATGCTGACACCTGGATTTTAGCCCAGTACGATCCGTTTTGGACTTCTTTTTTTTTTCACTTTTAAAAAATCTTTATTAACAATTAGAACAGTTTTGCAGTCAAATGAAGTAGGTCTTTTCTCTTTTGTTCTCAAAGAACCCCTTAATAAAGGAGGCACGGACAGGTACATTCCACATTAACAGGTTTTAACACTGCTCATAACTGATAATCTAGTGAGCATTTAACTCCAAGTTTTAACTTGGAGAACATAAAACTCTATCCTATTGAGAACTGATTAAAAAGCAAAAGAAACAAAAATTAGCAGCTAGACAACAAAAGCAATGGCCCTTAATTTAGAAGGCAACTTTTTACCAAGCACCTAAGACTCTGTGGAGTAAAACTCAGGAAAGGAGAATTTTAGACCCCATCCCATAAGGACTTTAGTTTCCGAAATACCAAAAATAACTTACTTCCCCTTGTAAGTGGGTGCCACAGAATGAAGTCAAAGTAAAGCAATAAAATGCACATTCATGCATGTAAAGTAAAAGGGTATATATTCTATATAAGTTTAACCTAAAATTGTCTCTTTACATATCTGAAGTTCAGCCTAAAGGTTTCAGTACAAAGTGAACTGTAGCCTAACTGGTTGTGTAAACAAATGGTACCCTACTCTTGGACCAATTACTATGTTTCAGCCAATCAAAGGCAGCAAACTGTTCAACCTATATTCAAATAAGGCAAACGCTGAACTAATCCGGCTGTTGCTGTATCTCACTTCCATTTTCCATACATCACTTTCCTTCTTCTGTCCATAAATCCTCATCAACTATGCAGCTAGGCTAAAGCCTCTCAATCTATTCTGGTTCAGGGGCTACCTGATTTTTGAATTGTTCTTTGCTCAACCAAACTGTCAAATTTAATTCGTCTGAGGCTTTTCTTTTAACCTTATTTTTATTATCATAAAAATAAAAATTTTAGTTCAAAAACTTAAAGCCTGATCATCTAAAAATGAAACTGCCCAGTAGAAATGCTTAGCTCTCACTGTGGTATTCTTGTGAATGTGGAGGAAACTACTAAAACTCTGATATACTCAATAGACAGCTCTGTCCCACATTTATGTTTATTAAAAACTGACATAAACAAACACAACCCAGATCCCATATGACTTTGAAACAGTAATCATGAGAGACATTATCGCCTTGGACCCCTTCTTCCTCTGCCACGGCCACGTCCTCTTCCTCTGCCTCTGCCTCTGCCTCTTCCTGCAACTGCTTCCCTTTTCTTAGATTTCACCTTAGGTTCAACATCCACAAGTAGTGTATCCAGAGGTAAACTGTCTGGTAGAATAAAGTATCGAATGTTATTTCCTCGAATACTCAGCGTTTCCAGCTGTACAGATTCTCTGTTCTTCAGGGTCATTTTCACAGCTTTAAGATGTGTACTCATGCTGACATCCACACCTGTGACTGTTCCATGGACCTGTGTTCCATTCTTCAATTCAATGGTTACAGTTTCATGACTCAATTTCATCAACAATCTCACAAGCTTCATCCTAGCAGCGCCCTCACCCTTTGGTTCCGATAGCTCACAAAATCCAGTAACCGAATACTGATCGACAGCCCATTTCGGACTTCTAACCTCCATAAATGTAAAATATTAAAAGCGTTAAGCCGCTAAATTTGTTTTAATTTGTTACAGCAGCAATTGAAAAGTAATACAATCATCTTGTTCTAAAGATAAGAAAAGTGAAAAGAGGTATCCAAATATGAAGATCAAAAGAAAACACACAAACCATCAATACTGTAAATAAAACAAGAGACAAGTGGGATTTATTCCAGGTCTGCAAGACTGATTTAACATTTAAAAATCTATCAGTATAATCTAGGCTAAAGAAGAAAAAAATCACGAAATGTATCAATCGATGCAGAAAAAGCATTTGATAAAATCCAACACCCATTGATGATTTAAAAAAACAAACAAAAACAAAAGACAAAAACACTCAGCAAGTTACAGATGAGAAAGTTGGTAAAGAACATCTATAAAGAAACCTATCGTTTACATTGTAATTAATGGTGAAAACTGAAAGCTTTCTCTCTAAGATTGGGAACAAAACAAGAACGTCCACTCTCACTACTTTTATTCAACATAGTACTGAAAGTTCTAATCACTACATTAAGGTAAGAGAACATAAATGGAACATTAGAAATGCAGATTAGAAAGAAGAACTAAAGCTTTCCTTATTTGAGGTGACATAATTCCCGTTTGTGATTTTCAAGGTATCTATACAAATAAATTCCTAGAGCTAACAAATAAGTTAATCAGAGTTGCAGGATAGGACACAAGATTAACACACCAAAATCAATTGCATTGTTATGTCCTAACAGTAATGTGCAAAGCAAAATTTAAAACATAATACTACTTAAGATTACTCCAAAGAAATTAAAGGTTTGGGTATAAACTTAACAAATTATGTATGGAATCTGTATGTTGAAAATTACAAAATGCTGATGAAAGATATCAAATAAAACCTAAATAATGGAGAGATACGCCATGTTTTCGGACTTGACACAACATAGTAAAGATGAAAATTCTCCTAAAATTCACCTATAGGTTTCATGTTATTCCTATCAAATTTCCGAGATGTTTGTAGATATAAGCAAACTTATTTCAAAATATATATGAAAAGGTACAGGTCCTAGAATAGATTAAATCTTTAAAAGAATTACAAACTAAGAGGAAGCACTCTAGCTGATATAAATGTCTACTGTATAGCAACTGTAATCAAGACAGTGAGGCATTGGCAGAGGGATAGACACATAGACCACTGGGAAAGAATAGAGATCCCAGAAATAAACCCACGTAAATATACTCACCTTGATAAAGGTACAAAAGCAATTCAGTGGAGGAAGAGTAACCTTTTAAACAAATGATGCTGAAACGATTGGACATTCATAGGCAAAAAATAAAAGGTGAAAAACAAAAACCCTAAACCTCGCACCTTATCCAAAAATTAGCTGAACATGGATCATGGAAGTAAATGTAAAACAAGACTTTTAGAAAAAAAAAATAGCAGAAAATCTTTAGGAACTACAGCTAGGTAAAGAGTTATTAGACTTAACACCAAAAGCATGATTCAAAAGGATTTATTGATAAATTGGACCTTATCAAAATTAAAAACTTATACTTTGTAGAAGTCCATAAGAGCATAAATAGACAAGTTATAGAATGGGAGAAAGTATTTGCAAACCATATATCTGACCAAAAAAAAAAAACCTAGTGTCTAGAATATATAAAGAACTCTCAAATCTCAACAGTAAAATACCAAACCATCCAATTAGAAAGTGAGCAAAAGACATAAACTGACATTTCACTAAAGAGGGAACACAGATGGCACATGAGAAAATGTTCAGTATCATTAGCCACTAGGGAAAGGCAAATTAAAACCACAACGAGATCACTACTACTCAAAGTAATGGCTAAAGTAAAAAATAGTGACAACACTAAATGCAAGCAAAAGATACAAAGAAACTGGGTTATTCATGCATTGCTGGTGAGAAAGTCAAATGGTACAGCCACTGGAAGACAGTTCAGCAGTTTTTCTTAAATCTAACCATGCAACTACTACATGACCCAACAATTATACTCTCGGGCATCTGTCCCAGAGAAATGAACACATGCGTTTACACAAAAATCTGTATGAGAGTGTTCAGAAAGTCTTTATTTATAATAATCCAAAGCTGGAAACAATCCAGAGGTCCTTCAAAAGGCAAATGATTAAACAAACTGTGGCACATACTTAACATGGAATACTACATGGCAATGAAAAGGAATGAACTATTGATAATGCAACTACTTGAGAAGGAAATTATGCCAAGAGAAAAAAGGAGGAGAGTCTGTATCAGGGAAAAGGGATGTTATAGTTCATGAGTCTCATGGTTTTTACAGATAAAGACACATAATCCCTGAAAGTCTACATGAGATAGCTTTAGGGGCATATAGACTAGACCAGAATTTGAACCCAGTTCTGGCATCCACTACCTGAGTGACCGTGGCAAGTAACTCATATCTCAGCCTTTGTGGCTTTGTTTATAAAATGAAAAGATTAATTATGCCATTCTTTTCTTCTCAGAATTAAATTAGGTATATGTGTAAATTGCCTGAAATATATATTACAGGTGTTAAATAAATTCTTATTTCCCTCCTCAGCAAAAATAAAACTTTCTTACAGTTACTCAACTAATCAGTATCAAACCTGGGATGAGACCCAGTTCCTGAGTCTTAGTACAGTGGTCTTTCTAGTCTTTTAAACCAGAATTTCTAAATTTTAGGCATAAAAGCAAAAAGTTATAATAGAAATTATAATACATAGAAAATGTTCAAATGTACTGCCTTGCTGATCCATGAGACATAATCACATAGTAACTTTTCCATATTCACTATGTTTATAATTTTAGGCATTATTTATCAAAAGTAGAAAACTAAATTATTGACATATGTATTGGTGTGTTCTCACACTGCTATAAAAACATACTGAGACTGCGCAATTTATAAAGACAAGATCTTTAATTGGCTCACGGTTCTGCAGGCTGTACAGGCTTCTAGGAAGCCCTCAGGAAACACAATCACGGTTGAAGGTGAAGGGAAAGCCGGAACATCTTCCCATGGCTGGCAGGAGAGAGAGAGCGAAGGGGAAAGTGACACACTTTCAAACAACCAGATCTCCTAAGAGCTCACTCACTATCACAAGAACTTCAAGGGGAAGTCTGCCCCCATGATCCAGTCACCTCCCACCAGGCCCCTCCTCCAACATTGAGAATTACGATTCAACAGGAGATTTGGGAGGAGACACAGACCCAAAACGTTATCAACATACATGTTATTTCTTTTCTTTAAACTTAAACAGAAAATCTTCCTTTCTTCCTTGTCCCTCCCTCCCTCCCTTCCTCCTTCTCTCCCTCCCTCCCTCTTTCTCTCTTTCTCTCTTTCTGTCTCTCTCTCTCTCTGTCTCTCCCTTCCTTTTTTTCTTTCTTGAGACAGGGCCTCACTGTTGCCCAAGCTGGAGGGCAGTGATGTAAACATGGCTCACTGCATCCTTGACCTCCTAGGCTCAAGCAGTCCTCCTGTCTTAGCCTCCTGAGTAGTTGGGATTACAGGCATGAGCTTCTACTATGTCTGGCCTTTCAACTTGTTAAATGCAGAGTGAGAGTCCTGTGTGACCAATAAAGTGACAAATGAAATAAACTTTTGCCCATTGGAATGAAATAGTTTATTCCATCCAAGGGCAGCAAAAAAGAAACCTGTAAATAGTTTCTAATTCCTTTTGCTCATTTGATTCAAAAACAATGGATGATTTTATATTCTCATTTCTTAACCTTAATCAACTATCTTTCACAGATCTTCATTTTGCAGTCAATTTAATGCACTATTTAGTAATGTCACATTTACAAACACCTGTTATTTTACTTTTGCCAAAGGTTAAACATTCATTTTACTTTTGCCCAAATTTAGAACAATTAAAATATACACTTAACTAAACTTAAACTAAATCACCTAAGGCTTCATGCATGGTTTTGTTTTCATTTCTCAATAATGTGAAAGCACCTAAATTTGTTTGGCAATTACCTCCTTTTGTTATTTATTTATTTATTTATTTTGAGATGGAGTCTCGCTCTGTCACCCAGGCTGTAGTGCAGTGGCAAGACTCATTGCAACCTCTGCTCCTCAGGTTCAAGCGATTCTCCTGCCTCAGCCTCCTGAGTAGCTGAGACTACAGGCACACACCACCATGCCTGGCTAATTTTTTTCTATTTTTAGTAGAGACTGGGTTTCACCATGATGGCCGGGTTGGTCTCAAACTCCTGAGCTCAGGTGATCCACCTGCCTTGGCCTCCCAAATTGCTAGGATTACAGGTGTGAGCCACCACACCCAGCCTATTCCCTCCTTTTAAATGTAGGTTTTAGTACTACAGAAATGTGCTCATTTATCTAAATCCCCTCTAGAAAAATTACAAGAGAGCCATGCTTATGACAACACCCAGGATAAACTGAGCTCTCAGCAAATTTTAGCTGAGAGTTACTATTATTCCTAAGAAGGTTTGTTAATATTGCATTCATTTTCTCCAACATCCACAGGGCAGAGATAAGAATGTTTGAGATTCACACACCCCACTCCCAGAGATTATGATGATGATGGAGGCACAAGAATCTGCATTTCTAGAAGCATGTCCTGAACTTGGGACACAGGTAGTGCATAGTCCACTTCCTGAGACAGAGTACCAACCCTGTTCCAGAGCTGGCCTCCACCTACCTAGGTGTGGGGCCTGGTATGCTCAACCGGGCATTGTCTTAATCCATTTGTGTTGCTATAAAGGCATGCCTAAGACTGGGTAATTTATAAAGAAAAGAGGTTTATTTGGCTTACAGTTCTACAGGCTGTACAGGAAGCATGGTGCCAGCATCTGCTTCTGGTGAGGCCTTGGAAAGCTTACGATTGGTGGAAGGCAAAAGTGAAAGTCAGTGCATCACATGTCAAGAGAGACAGCCAGAGAGAAGGAGGAGGTACCAGCCTCTTAAAACAACCAGCTCTTGTGTGAACTAGTAGAATGAGAATTTACCCATCACCAAGCGGGTAGCACTACCACATTCAGGGGGCATCCATCCCTGTGGTCCAACACTGCCCACTAGGCCCCACCTTCAACCCTTGGGATCACATTTCAACATAAGATTTGGAAGGGACAAACATCCAAACTATATCAGGCATCTTTATTACAGGACTCTCTTATTCTTATGTTTCTAGCTACAAAGACTAAAAATACAGCTCATTTGACAGTGCTCAGATTCCACCCACATTCGAGTCTCATCCTATTGATTGACTACTATAGACCCTGGTGCTGATCATCTGTTTTGTATGGACATGTATTTGTAGTAGTCTGCTAGAGTGGCGATACCAAAATTTCACAGAATGGGTGACTTAAACAACAGGAATTTATTGTCACAGTTTTGGAGGCTGCAGTGTCCAAGATCAAGCTTCCGGCAGGGTTCAGTTTGCGGCGAGGACTCTCTTCCCAACCATCTACTTGGTGCATCCTCACATGGCCTTTCCTCTGTGTGTACATGTGGGGAGAGAGTAACAGAGAAAGAGAGAGAGAGAGCTCTTTTCTTCCTGTTATAAAGTCATCGATCCTATCAGATTAGGGACCTTTCCCCATATGATTTTATTTAGCCTTAATTACCTCCTACAGGCCCTGTCTCCAAATACAGTCATATTGGGATTAGGGCTTCAATATATGATTAATTTAGGGAGGATACAGTTTAGTCCTTAGCAGTATTTATAAACAAACTGTGGGGGTGGATATCAACTTATTAATAATGTACATGAATATGGGTATGTAAAATAGATTTCACATGTTTTCTAATATTCGAAATTATTTTAAGGTAATGTTTAATCTTCACATTCTATCAAGAGGCTCATACTTTACAGTTAAACTTCCAGTTATGTAATTATTACTAAGAAATACTGTATCTGAGCCATAGACTCTTATCATAGAAGAAATAAATTGCAAAATGATATGCTATGAAGAAGATGGCCTTTTCTGGAAAAAATATTGTTAATCTGTGCTTCGATCTAGCATCACATTGCAAATTTCAAAACTTTACAGTTTTTTTAGAAATGATTTTTTATATTTTTTAACTAGGTAATATTTTTATGTGTCAAAAAGAGAAAGTATTAAAATGCATCAAAATTCTTCATCTACCTAGTTCCTAATCCTCTCAAGTAAAAAGTAACCACAGCCATTAGGTTCTTATGTAGGCTTTCAAAATTTTTAATGTTCAGACAAGAAATTATTAACATATGCATTTTTAAATTCATTCCATCATTTTAATATAAATAGCAACATATTCTGCTTTTTTACCTTGTCTTTTTCACATAATATTATATTTTGGACATATTTTCATATCAGCTGATAAGTATCTTCACTTCTGTTTACAGCTGCACAGTATACTGTACATAGATCACTATAGTTTATTTAACAGTCTTCTACTTATGGGCACTTAGGTTTTTTTCTAATCTTTTTCTATATCAAGCAATGCTTCAGTGAATAAACTTGCTCATCGTTATATAAACATATCTTCAGAATAAAATCCTGGAAGTGGATTGGCCAGGTCTATGTTGCCATTTTGCTATCTCTATTTCCAAATGCCCATTTTTATGCATTGTACAATTTTTCGCAGACATTAGAACTGTTAAAGACAGTTTATTTTTCCAAAGCCTGACCTACAGAGTGCAGCTTCAAGTGTTTGAATGTGTGTCAGTCAGATCAGTAAAAAATGGTACTTCTGTGTGGTTTTAATTTACATTTGTCTTGTAGTAGTACAAGAACATATTTTGAGATTGTATTAATGATTATACATCTGTCCTTTTCTGTGAACAAATTGTTCAGCCATCAATTTGTCTGTTTTATTCCATTTATCAAAAACTCATTTTGAATGAATTTATATTTGCTGTTGTTTTCTGTTTTCCAATTTATTATTTTTTACTTGTATTTTTATATCCCTTCCTTTTGCGTTTCTCAGTATATCTTGTTGTCCTTAAGACAATTCATATTCACTCTTTTTTTGCTTAATAATATAAGCATTTAAGCATAGGATGTTTCCCTCTAAAAATTGTTTTAGCTGTATCCCATATGTTCTGATATGTAGTCTTTCCAATGTTTGTATTTTCTATATATTTTCTAATTTCAGTTTGTATTTTCTCTTTGAGCCAAGAGTTGCATGTTTTATTGTTTGTTTTCTGCTTTTAATTTTCTTGTGATAGAGGCTTTTATTGTTGTTAATTAATGGGTTGTTTTCATCAAAATCAGAGAATTTTGTCTATATTCTTTAAACTTTTAGGAATTTATTTAAGCTTCCTTTGTGAGTTAATATAAAGTTTCAGTTCAGAGCACTTAAAAAGAAGATATGTTTTCTATTCTTAGGAGAGAAAGCTTTATATAGTACAGATCTATCTACTTATTCATTATATTATTTAGGTCTTCTGTACCTTTTCTCATTTGAATTCTTGATCTCTTATGAACTGAAAGACAATAAATCTATTAGTAGCATACTTCCATCAACTTTTTGGAACATTTTATCATTTCTGCTTTATGAAAGGTGCAGCGATGTTATTTGGCATAGTGAAGCTGTGACGCCTATGGCTTCATTTTGAACTGTGCTCTGTGGTTTTCCTCTCTGCCTCAAATCATGCTTCTGTCTCGAATTCCCTCCCCTCTGATGACTGCACTTGTGCTTACATTTTACTTGCATTTTCCTAACATGCCTTTCTTCATCCTTTATTTTCTACATTTTAAAATCGTTTTCTTTCAGATCTATCTCTTGCATATAGCATGAAATGGGATTTTGCTTTGTGGTTGTATTTTTTGTTGTTACATAACAAGAAATAGAGCTTAGAACCATATACATTTATTATCTAATGGCTTATGTAGGCCAGGAGTCAGCTGTGCCTAGCTGGGTACTCTGCTTAGCATCTCATGGGGCTGCCCTCAAGGTTGTTGGAGCTGGGGGCTTGATTGAAGAAGAACAGTCTCCAAGCTCACCTAGGTTATTGGCAGAATTTGTAGCCATGCTTATGGTACTGAGGGTTCTAGCTTTTTGCTGGCTGGAGCTGGAACCCACTCCCACTCCGAGGACAAGGGTTCCTAGGGGCAGCTGAGTGCAGAGGCCACATGGGCTTTCCCGACACGGCTGCTTAATTCATCAAACCAGTAAGAAATGTCTCTAGAGGGAGCTGGCTAGCAGGATGGAGTCTTTTTTTTTTTTTTTTTTTTTTTTTTGGGGTGTGGTTTTTTTTTTTTTTTTTTTTTTTTTTGAGACGGAGTTTCTCTCTTGTTACCCAGGCTGGAGT
>NW_016107461.1:317161-335821 GCF_001604975.1 Cebus imitator | reverse complement strand
CAACCTCCGCCTCCTGGGTTCAGGCAATTCTCCTGCCTCAGCCTCCTGAGTAGCTGGGATTACAGACACACGCCACCATGCCCAGCTAATTTTTTGTATTTTTAGTAGAGACGGGGTTTCACCATGTTGACCAGGATGGTCTCGATCTCTTGACCTCGTGATCCACCCGCCTCGGCCTCCCACAGTGCTGGGATTACAGGCTTGAGCCACCGCGCCCGGCTTAGGATGGAGTCTTAGGTAACACATGAATAAGAGAGTTACATCCCATTATCTTTGCCATATTCTACTGGTTTGAAGCAAATTATATTCCATTTCCCCCAAAGCGGCAGGCACTATACAAAGGCATGTATTCAGAAGGCAGAGGTCACCAACACAGTGATCAAATCAGAATATCTTTTTCTTTCATTTGTGAGTTTAGCCTATTTATGTCTGGGCATTGTTCTGAAATATTACTCTGCGTTTTTTGTTTTCATTGTGTTTGTAGGGGTGTGTGTGTGCGGAGGAGGGGGGCATTTTTTTAGAGACAGGGTCTTGTTATGTTGTCCAGGCTGGCCTTGAAACCTGGTTCAAGAGATCCTCCCAACTCAGTTTACAGTGTTTTTGGAAGTCTTCCATTATGTAAATTCTCTCTCTCTTTTTTTTTTTTTTTTTGCATGTTGTTCTTCTAGTACTTAGGAAGGTTCTTATTTTTGTTCTGTCTTTTGATTTTCCTAATTATTAACTCATTTACTAACCTTAGTCATTTATTCTTTAGACAACATCTACTAGTGCCCTACTACAAGCAATGATAAAACTTGTATATTTCCTCTGAGTTTTCCAGGCTAGTTGCTGCCTCTCTGCTGCTCTAGAGATAGACAGACTTCTTTCTGCACATGCGGCTTTTTGCATAGACCTATCTCTTCTGCACCATCCCAGATTCAAGGAGACCCCTGCTATAAATGCAGCTCATCATAATCACTGCACCTCCTATGGGAAACATTTATATCAATTTGCATAGGCTGGGCTATGTTGCGCTAACAAATGTCCTCCCAATCTTAGTAACTTATAAAAAGGTTTATTTTTCACTCATTTCACTGCCACTGAAGGTGGCCTGAGGGTTGACTGTACTGTGCAATGCAGCTTCTTTATTCAAATGCCCCTCTCTGGGATACTGCTAGTCTTTGGCAGAGAAGAAAGAGAGGGGGTAGAATCATATGCTGGCTCTTTAAACCTTCTGCTTAAAAGTGGCACCTGTCACTTCACTCACATTTCATTAGACAAAGCAAGTTTCACGGTCATGCCTGAGGCCAGTGGGATGGGAAAGATGAACCATTAGCCAGGATATTCCTGTCCATGGAGGGCCAGAAGGGCCAGGATGACAGGAAAGAGACTAGGGGGGTGGATCAGTGAAAATGTTGAACAAATAATACGACCTGTTACACAGGGGCAAAGCTTTCACCCCTCAGGATGTGCCTCTCGCCTTCAGTACGTGTATTTTTACTGGCACTAACTTCGATCTTCTACCCTGGACCCTCTTACCCAATAAAGTTTCTATTTTCCCTTCTTCCTCCTACCAACAGCTGCATTTGGTGGCCTTTTACATATTTTAGAATCTGGAGAATATACCTGTTTCCTAGTTTCACCAAAAATGGGGTATGCTCTTTTTTTTCTTTTTGTTTTTCATTTTCCTTGACGTCTTTGGATGATTTCCAGGAGGTAAAGTGGGAATGCTGATGAATGCAGCTACATTCACACAAATCTCCGTCCCTTCTTGAGCTGCATTTCTGTGGCACGGCAGGCTATAGTGGAATACGAAAGCTCACAAACTGTGACTTGACCAGCGGATTAAATATATTAAAAAAATTAAAAATAACTAATGAGTACTAGGCTTAATACCTGGGTGATGAAGCAATATGTACAACAAACTCCCATGACATAAGTTTACCTGCATAACAAACCTGCACATGTACCCCTGAACTTAAATTTTTAACAAACAAGAAAAAAAGAAAATTGTATAATTTTATATTTGTAGAGTCAAGTTAGGCCTTTTCTTTTTAGGTGAGTAGGAACTAGTAACTACTCTCTCTTACATTTTCTGGCTTGGACAGTTGGGATATTTGCAATAGATCAATACCGCGATTGTTCTGTGATTATAGCAAGACTACAAAATAGCCAAGAAAAATGATCGCCAGCATAAAGTAAATTAGTTGTCCCTCTTTTTTCCACTTTTTGTCTGCCCTCCTCATCTTCCCCTCCAGCTTTGGTGAGTAACTGATGCCACTGGGTTTGCACAGTTCACCTGGGCCATCCTAACACCTGTGTGCCTTTCATAACACCATCATCTCCACTCAGCCTTGACTGCCAATCGCTCTGGGCTATGAGTCAACCTTCTGGATGTTACCTCTCATGTTCACTCATTCATTCAATTAACAAATATTTACCCTGTGCCTAATTTCTCCAGCAACTACCTTTCTCCCACTACAACCACACAGAGACAGGTATTCAAATAAAATAAATTGTAATGTTGGATGGACAGAAAGATGGCATGCTTTTATCTTCAGCTCATGCTCAATGAAAAGCTTTGGAGCCTGGTATAGCCATCGACGGGTTTAGATTTCTTTCTCAGTTGTAATTGCTTTGAAACTATAAACTCAAGCAATAAAAACAATCCTTAGGACATGAAAACACCCAATATTGCAATGAGTAAATCATAAATATGAATATTGTGCTATAGATCATGGCAAACAAGATAATTCTGTGCATCCATCCTTCTTCCTGCTCCCCTCCCCCGCCCCAGGATGCTTTACTTTTGCCAAATCACTTTTCACTGAGTGAAGCTGCAGGTGCCAGACTTTTTAAATATATTTCAAATATCCATCCTACTCTAAAATCTCAAATTTACTAATTTGAAAAAATAATCTGTCTCACTTAGGCAGGATTTTTGTTATGCAGGGGCCGCAGAATGTATTGGTAAGGAAAATACTTTTTATAATAATTAGACAGTTCTTCTGGGGTGGAGGAGACAGGTGTGATGAACAAGAAACTAGAGCTATCTGGTACTAACAATAAAACAAAGTGTTGCACGGGGAAGATGTCATGAGGACATTTTAGGCTGCCGGGACCAGGCAGGCAGGTGGTGAACACTGGTGGAGGCACCCAGATATAAAAAATACATGGCCCTCTGTCTGCTTTCACTTCTTCTCCTGTTTTAGAGATATGGGTATGAGACGTGTTCTACTCTAAGAAAAACAACATGAGCATTTTGATAAGTGACAGTTCTGCAGCCTCAAGGTAAGTTACCTCATCTGGAATGATAAAGCCTACAGTGAAGTTGAATATGCCTTGGTCTCCATCTAAAAGAGGCAGCTGCACCAGCTCCTGCTGAACACCATCATGTTGGAATATGGGCCCAGTGTGGGCAGGAAAAAAATGTAAATTAAGGATACTACTAAGAATATTGCACAAAAATGCTTCTGTGGGCCCAGGCCCCTTTACAAGGATGGGGAAATTTATTGGCTCTGGCGCTTGGTTAGCAACCTGTGAAGTTATCTTCCTGAAGATCACAGTAAGTACCTGGCTCTAATTCCCGACTTGCAAGCATAATGTTTAGAATGGGGCAAAGGGTGGTTTTATTTAAAAGAGAAGAAAACTCTCTGTCTTGTATTTTTGGGTATCAGACAACAGCAGTCAAAAGTTGCTCTGTGCTCCAGGTGCCCCTCATTGGGCCACGGGAAAACTCTCAGTTTAAACAGCAGCTCCCTGAACTTTCAGTCCTGGGCTGGAGGAACTGCTCCAAAAAAGTGGAAGAGGATTGGGTAGTCTCTCAGGGACAAGGGGTGTCCATCATGCTCTGGTTCAGTCTCCTGCCAGCCTTCTCTGAAGCCTCCGGGTTTACTTACTTTTTAGCACCTTTTGCTCCATTCTCTCTGCTTCCAGTTGTCTCTCTTGGTTTTGATATTTTACAGAAAGTCTTGGGAGCGCCTCCTGAACAATGTCACTGATGGAATTAAAGATTCCTCCTCTTTCTTTCCCTGAGGTTTACCAAAGACTGCTTTCTTTACATGATGCTGATAAACTAGGCCATCTTTTTGGGTCTATCCTCTCTGCTATTTGCAACCCTCTACTTTCATATCTTCTGGTTTCTATCACCCTGGGGAATTATATTCCTTAGCATTTCTGAGGGGGAAGAAAAAGCTGTCCTTTTGTTAGATTCCAGCTATCACTAACCCCACACTCAGAATGCAAACAAATCATTCCCAGCCCTGCTGTCCTTCTGTTATGGCCTTTAATGGCCTATATGCAAAGCATGCCCTTTATTTTTCCAGAAGCTGTCACAGTACCCTAGTTCTCCTCCAACTTGATTTCATGTTGTGCTACAAAGTCGGCAATGCCAAGTTATCAGAGACTTTGTGACCCACAGCCCTGTGGAAGCTGTACCTTATATAGAGGAATTCCCTGCCTGTTGTAAACTAGCTCTCTACAGCTTCAGGAATGATGGCATTTTTATTAGAGATCTCCAGAGAAACAGAACCATAGGTTATTTATGTATTTATTTATTATGAGAGATTAGCTATCATGATCGTGGAGGCTAAGAAGTCCTATGATCTGCCATCTGTCTGCAAGATGGAGGCCCAGTGATGTAGTTCCAGTTCAAGGGCAGAAGAAAACAGATGTCCCAGCTCAAAGAGAGAGTGAATTTGCTCTTCCCCAACCTTTCACTCTATTTAGGGCTTCTTTTCTCAGTCTACTGATTCAAATGCTAATGTCTTCTGGAAATACCCTTACAAATGCACCTAGAAATAAGGTTTCACCAGCTATCTGGGCATCCCTTAGTCCAATCAAGCTGACATATAAAACTGGCCACTACATGCATAACACTTATTTATTTAACTAGATCAAAAATTCCACTGAGGAAAGGATGAGAGTATACACAGGTTTTTTTTATACTAGATCATTTAGCAGAATGCACGCATGATTCACAGCACTCAGTAGATTTTAGTTATGCTGCTTATTATAAAAGCAAGGGCTATGATTCTGATCATTCAAAACAAGATATGGCTGCAAAAATTAATGGAGTCTTTCCTAAATAGACACTTTCATTAACTAAAACCTAACAGAGTGAAACTGATGTAGATTGCAAGATACCTAAATGTTCTTATTTCTATGTTCTGACTGATTCTGGTTGTGGCTGTTTGAAGCTCTACAAATTAATAATTCATAAAAAATAAAACCCTCAAATTTGTCTTCTGGATATCCTTCATTTGTCCTTTCTGGATAACTCTTTTTTGGGTTCATGCAATTTCCTGATTTTGTACAGGATGATTACGATAACATGTGTTTGGCATTTGTTTACCATGAGTCATGTACCATGATCTTCCTGTCCAATTCAGTTTATTTTTTTTAAGTAGAAAATGTTCAGACAGCTGGAACTCTTAAGTTCTATTTTTTTCTTTCAGTCCAAGGAAACTAACACATTGAGGCAGTTTTTTAAAGCTTCTACAAATGATCCCACAGTAAGGAAAAAGCTGATAACTCATGCTACTTGGCCAGTGGCCAGATTTGGGCAATCTGTGTGGAATTGCTCTGGGAAATTAAATATCTACATGAAGAATGGTCACCTTCATGGCAAAGATGTCTTGTGGGGTCACCTTGTTATAGGAACTGTTGCTGCCATGTCCCTTTATCAAGCCAAGTAGAGAGTGTGTGAACTCTAAATGTCTTCACAGTCAGAGTCTAACTAGCAGCCTACTCCACACTCTCCTGGAGGCTATTCTTCAAGAGTGGCCAGCCCTTAACGTTAGATAAGGAAGTAGCTCTAACATTTCAATAGAAAAAAAAAGAATTTAGGAAGCCCCATACCATTATAGAAACTCAAAAGGCATCGATGCATTAGAGACTCACTCCCAAAAGCCAAGTGTCTGAGAAACTGAGCACAGAAACAGACAGGTATAAATCATGGACACCATTGGTGGTGATTAGAAAAGGGAAATGTTGACAAGTGTGTGGTCAACAATATTACCCAAATGGATGGCTCACCTGCCACCAACTCGGGAAAACAAGAAGAGTTGTAACACTCATGTTTAGCCAGGCGTGGTGGCTCTTGCCTGTTCTCCTGGCCACTTGAGAGGATGGGGAGGAGGACTGCTTGTGCCCAGGAGTTCAAGTCCAGTGAGACTCCATTTCTTAAAAAAATTAGTAAAATAAAAACACTCATATTTGTATACTGAGGTTCCTTTTATCCTAGGAGTTTAAGTATTCACTAATATGATTTCGGTCATCTTTGCAATATTAAACCTAACATCCCCTTTAGTCAACTTCAGCCATCTCACATTGCTTGTTCTTTTTTTTTTTTTTTTTTTTTTGAGACAGAGTTTTGCTCCTGTTGCTCAGGCTGGAGTGCAGTGATGTGATCTCGGCTCACCGCAACCTCCGCCTTCTGGGTTCAAGTCATTCTCCTGCCTCAGCCTCCCGAGTAGCTGAGATTACAGGCATGCACCACCACACCTGGCTAATTTTGTATTTTTAGTAGAGATGGGGTTTCTCCATGTTGGCCAGGCTAGTCTCGAACTCCTGACCTCAGGTGATCCATCCACCTTGGCCTCCCAAAGTGCTGGGATTACAGGTGTGAGCCACAGTGCTTGGCCACATTGCTTTTCTTAATAGGATTTAATTTTCATAATGTCAGAGCTGCAGGCCTTCCACGTTTCAGCCACCTAAAGGAAAAAGGCAACTGACACTATGGGAGCATCTTCTAATGCAGGCCACTGTACTAGGCACGATGACTATTCTGGCAGCTTAGTAAGCTCCCTAGATTTGTGCAACCATGTTTTCTGCTTATGACCAAGAGGGCCCAACAGCAGCTGCATTCTGGAGATTGTAGATGAAACGTGTTGTTTATGGTAGGAAGGAGGGTTGTTGCCGCTGTCTGGCAGGATCATGCTGGCGCAGTGTTCCACCTGCTTAGCAGGTTGGTCCGGCTGCAGCAGCTATTTGCAATTCCTCATGTCACTCATGACCTGCCACTACCTCAATTCACACTGCACGGACCCCCCACCTTTCCTGCTGTGGGACTTCTGGTTGCCATTGAGCTGTGAGATTCTATGAGATCTCTTGGTGCCCATGCTCTTGCAAGAGCTCATGTGGTCAGCCCAGCATGCTGCAGACTGCGGAGAGGCAGGTGGGGAATGCTGATGATTTTTTGTGGCCTCCTGGGTCAGCTTCCAGAAAGATTAGGTCATGTGCCCTGAAGTGCAGACGGCAGACACCCTGTGGGCGAACGTTAACCAATGAGAACAGCAAATAATGTGTCCTCCCTTCCACCACCAGACAAACTGTACTGAGAGCAGCAGAGCTGCAGATGCTTGGGAAGCGGAACGGTGAGAACAAGCAGGCTTGGTTGTAGCTGGTCGCGAGCTGTGGCTGTTATGATGATGCTCTCTGGTGTGTCTGTCCCTTCCTTCCCGGCCTCTCTGCCTTTTAACCCCCACAAGCTTCCCTGGATTGCACTTTCCCATAAAAATGTGAGTGCACAAGCCTTTGCCTTAATCTCTGTTTCCAGTTATTGTACATTATCTCAAAAAAAAAAAATCCCCAAATAGCTCTAGGAAATAAGTGTTTATCATCTTCACTTAGGTGGATGACGAAAAGGTAAGTATGGTGGTAGATAACTTAGCCAAGCTATTAAAAAGCTGAACCAGAATTCACCCAGATCTATCAGGACTACAGAGCTCAGAAAACCGCAACAAGCCCCTTCTAAACCCAGAAGGGGTTTCTTTGAGTCCAAATTCTTCCACCTGGAAAATGGAACCATAAGAAGCATACGCCATACTGTATTTTAAAAGTAGCCTTTTGCATTTATTTTTTTCCCTCCATCACTACTGACATTGCTATTATCTTATGTTGCTCACATAGATTATACGGGGTCACATCACAAGTGTTAGATGCACTGTTTCATGCAATCGCTATGTGCATAACGGGAAAATATACTGTATTGGAATCACCTACAGTTTAGAATATGAAATGTCTACCTTCAACCTCATGCATGTATTGGACTGATAATTAAAAAATATAAAGTACAAGACAAAGACTTTCCATGTTACGTATGACAGAAACCTAACTTAGACCAACTTAAGCAAAAAGGGGAACTTTTTGGAAGGGTAGCTTGTGGAATGAAAGGACGAGCTAGAGGAACCTGAAAGATTAAGTCTTGGGAAAGGCCTCCAACCTTCCTTGGATGGGTCTAGTACTCATTCCTTGGCCATTCCCTGTGGCCAGGGTATTGGGGTTCTGTAAGTGACCCAACCTGGGCCTCATGTTCACCTCTGTGGTCTGGGGTAAAAGTTAGGTGGGATGAGGTGGCAGGTATATTTCTAGAACAAGTGGGGAAGGAACTATGTTGGACATCCACACACAAACACAACAATCCTACAGCAGAGAAACAAAATGGAACACATGAAATAATTAAGGCCTGATTAAGTGCTAAACAGACCAAAATGTATAGGCATTTGCAGGGAAAAAAAGGTAGTGTGAGGGAGAACTTTACAGACCAAATGAAATTTCACTATTCACTTATTTTTTGAATGCTGTTTAATATTGGATATGTTAAACATTGAATGTTGTTCAATATTTATTGAATATTATTCTGGGCCCTGGGACTATAGCAGTGAACAAAATAGTAAAAAACAAAAAGATGTGCCACATTTTCCCTGTCCAGTCTATCATCGATGGGCATTTGGGTTGGTTCCAGGTCTTTGCTATTGTAAACAGTGCTGCAATGAACATTCGTGTGCACGTGTCCTTATAGTAGAACGATTTATAATTGGATATATACCCAGTAATGGGATTGCTGGGTCAAATGGAATTTCTATTTCTAGGTCCTTGAGGAATCGCCACACTGTCTTCTACAATGGTTGAGCTAATTTACACTCCCACCAACAGCGTAAAAGTGTTTCTATTTCTCTACATCCTCTCCAGCATCTGTTGTACAGATGTGATGAGATGGAGAAAACGAAGTTTAAGACAATCTTAGGGCTGGGCCCAGTGGCTCACGCCTGCAGTCCCAGCACTTTGGGAGGCCAAGGTGGGCGGATCACGAGGTCAAGAGATCAAGGCCATCCTGGCCAACATAGTGAAACTCTGTCTCTACAAAAATACAAAAATTAGCTGGGCATGGTAGTGCACACCTCTAGTCCCAGCTATGCGGGAGGCTGAGGCAGGAGAATTGCTTGAACCTGGAAGGCAGAGGTTGCAGTGAACCAAGATCCACCACTGCACTCCAGTGACAGAGCGAGACTCTTTCTCAAAAAAAAAAAAAAAAAAAAAAAAAAAAAAAAGACAGTCTTTGGAGTTGTTTTTTAAGGAATGAGAAAGGAAGGAGGAAAAATATGAGGGGATAAGGGAGTCTAACCTAATTAAAAAAAAAAGGAGCAGTGAGAAATATGTCAAGTAGGGGGCAAGAGAGACACAGGCCACAGTGCTGGGAAGAGCGGGGAATAGGCTGGGGCCGGTTTTCAGGAGGATTTGAAAAGTAGACAGAGGTGTTTGGATTAGATTTGGAAAGGACACCTATGCTTTAGAAATACTCAAAGAAGGGAGGGGCCAGATGAAAATGAAGTTGTGGGAAGATCATCCTGACAGCGGCAGGCAGAATGGGTTGGAGGGGATGCCAAGGGCTGCAAAGAGGCAGGAGGTTGGGGAGCTGGCTGGGGAAGGGCAGCAGGAGTAGGGAAAGCAGGACCGAGCCTGACCACAGAAGGATGGGCAACGTTTGGTGGTTATGAGAGATAAAAGAGGGACATGCCAGAAAGAGCTGGAACCAGGCACAATGTGCTGCCTCTGACCCTAATAAGCTTTGTGTCATGCAGTCTCTTGAGAACTCCAGTGCATTTCAGCTGTAAAATGAACAGATGTATAGTTTCTGGGATACATTTAAAACTCATAATTTATCTGGCAGAGGCCAGGCGCGGTGGCTCACTCTTGTAATCCCAACACTTTGGGAGGCCGAGGCAGGTAGATCCCTTGAGGTCAGGAGGTCGAGACCAGGCTGGCTAACATGGTAAAACCTGTCTACTAAAAATACAACAATTAGCTGGGTGTGGTGGTGGGCACCTGTAATCCCAGCTACTCAGGAGGCTGAGGCACGAGAATCACTTTAACCTGGGAGGTGGAGGTTACAGTGAGCCAAGATAGTGCCACTGGACTGCAGCCTGGGAGACAGAATGAGAGCTGGTCTGAAAATAATAAAATAATAATAATAATAATAATAATAGTTTATCTGGCAGGAGTAGGAGAGTTGAGCAAGGTAACCAGTTAAGAAGGTAGACAATAAGTTCAAAAATCCATTATTTCTGAACCTTATTTTTTACATGAGTTTCTGGTATAATTTTATAAGTGTATTTGTCACAGTATCCACTGAAATAAAATTAACCTACACTGTTTTAAAGTTATTGAAGACATAATCTTCTTGAGTAGGGGACTGTCTTCAAAGTTTACATTTCTTAATTTTCAGATTTTTACCTTTATTATCTATTGCTACATAACATGTTACCACGAAATTAGCAACTTGAAACAACACAGAGTTTCTCATGGACTCTCATAGCTGGGCCAATCAGAGTGTCACCAGGACTGGGGCTCATCAGAAGATGAGGGAACCAGGGAAGGATCCTCTTTCAGGATCGTGTGATTGTTGGTAAGGCTCAGTTTCTTGCAAGCTGTTGGCTGCCCTCAACTACTTGCCATGTGGTCCCCTCCAACACAGTTACTTTTTTCATCAAAGCCAAAAAGACAGTCTACTGGGAAGGCAAAAGTCACCGCCTTACATAGTCTAATCACAGGAGTGACATCACAGTTCCTTTTCTATATTCTATTCACAGAAGCAAGCCAGTAGGGGAGTCCACTCTCGAGGGAAGGGGACTAGATGAAGGTGTGAACACCTACAGGTGGGGATGGTTGGGGGCCACGTCAGGGGTTGCCTGGCAAGCCTTACTTGGAAACTCTGTCCCGCTGTGCTCCTTGTTCTCACCTATCTGCCACAGGTTCATCTCGGGGCTTGTTACGGCTGTGCCCAGGGTGCTCTCAATCTTGATTAACCTCTCTTTAGTTACCCAGGTTAGGTAGGTAAGTGTGTCTTATCAACGTTGATGGATTACCCTGGTGTAGTGGCTCACACCTGTAATTCCAGCACTTTGAGAGGCTGAGGAGGGAAGATCTCTTGAGCCAGGGGGTCAAGGGTGCAGTGAGCTAGAATGGGACCACTGCATTCCAGCCTGGGTGACAGCAGAGTGAGACCCTGTCTTAAAAAGCAAAAACAAACAAAAAGCAAAAAACCTAATAGGTTTGAGATTATATTATTGAAGGTGAATATAACACAAAGGCTAATGGTTGGGGCAGGCCAGTATCAGGGACTCAAAGTCAAGCGTCTGTCCAAGAAGAGTAATGGGGAAGAATAGAAGGGACCATGGAGCCCTTTACTGGACTCAGGGCCTAGATTTCAAATCTTATAATCAGTGTAAATTCTAAATTATGACTCAAAAAAGAGAATGAGTTGAGTTGAAAGAACTCAGCTGGACAGTGAGTACACTCAAATATTTTCAAAAACACAAATCTTTGTTTAAAAAAATCATAAACATATTTGCATAGTACTTACAAGCTTACAAAATATTTTTACAAATATTATCTCATATTAATCCTGACAACAGCTTGTGAGTTTTACTGAGTCTTACTTCTATGCCCATTTCATAGATAAGGAAACGGAAGTCATGTGGTGGCCAAGAGCGTGTCCAAAGACATATAAGTAGCAAATAGCCAAGACTGACCTCCAGACATAGACGAGTTCTACAATATCGCACTTCTTCACTAATAAGACCCCACAAACATACCTTTCTTTTCTCATTCTCGGGGTCATAGCAGATCATTTAGGAAATAAGTAGTGCAAGGGAAGACCCTGAGAGCAAGAAGGCTGATGCACGAAGCCCTACCTTAGTAATCTCAGTAGCATCAATACCTTCCTTCCACCCCAGAGAGCCAGGGCCCATGCTGCAGGCAGTCCTGCACTTTGGAGTGGCTTCCTGGAAAATTTCTGCCTTCTCTTAGTTCCTAAGACCCACCAGAGTCTGCAGAGCCATTCGGAAAGGGAGACCCAAACTCGGATCAGGAAGCATATGCGCCCCCTTCTTCCCTTTGGGAATTCTCTGATCCTCTACTTTGCTCTTGGGGTGGGCCAGATGGCCTGAGGAGTTGGGGGACTCACATGTATGGTATCAAATTGGAGCCCTGTGGTGGGCAGGGTGTTTTCCTATGACATCACGCCTGACCGATCAAGCAGAATGATATTGACACACTCATTTTGAGTGACTCTCACTCATGTCAGACACAGAAGAGTTCAGGACTCTGGGCAACTGAGGGTCCTTGGGCTTGGGCCATGTGTGTGGACCTGAGCATTGGCTCTTGCTTATCCGTATTTCCATTGTGGAACTTCCTTTGATCCTGAAGGCAATGGAGATGGCAGCAGGCATCCTTAACCCTGTGCACTGCTGGTGCCTGGGGCAATCCCCATACCCTCCCACATGTTGGGCACTCCTCCAGGGGTGACAGCAGCTATCTCATCCAAGAGCTTTTATTCCCCTTGCAAAGTAAAGCCAATAGGTCTCAATGTTTTCTTTTGCCTCCAATTGATGTAACATTATGCTCTTCTGGGTTGGTATTAAGCTGTGCCAGAGGAGGGACAGACATTATCTTGAGAATGGGACCCTTCTCTCCACTCCTGGAACTTCACTATCCTTCCCACTGGTGGGCATGGGTAGAAGGCAGGGGTGTAGTCAGCATCGAAAGAGATTTCATTTTATAAATGCAGTGATTATGGTCTTAGAGTTCAAGAAAATCAGGGTTGAAAGATGCATCATTCTATGTGACTGCTGTAAAATTCCTAACGGTAAATGTAACATGACCAGAAAACATGTCATCATTCACAGCTTCCCACATTTGCAGATACCATCAACAAGGCACAGTAACTTGGAAGGTGTCGTTGGAAGCCGGTATGCACAGATGTCGCGGTGGATGATGCAGCATCACAAGTAATAACCTCACCGGAATTAAATAAATGGCATTGGAAACAAGCAAGAAGAGGTCCATTGTTCCATGATTTAGTCTGGCAGAGTCCTGGCATATTGTGAAAAATAGCATCATTGCTACCTTTTCTTGTGGCGGAAATGCGAAATTAGCCAGAAATGGGACTCTCGACCACAAAGAACAGGAAGAGCTATTTCCTGAAGAGGAAGACACAGTGCTTGGACACTAACAAGAATCGCCAGGTGTACTGGCTGGGAAACAAACCAGCCGGCAGTGCTTCTCTAACCATTCTTATAAATCTTTATGAGAAATCACTCTATCTCATATGGCACCATGATTTTTGCAGTACATTTTAAAAAGTCACACTACTTATATAGACAGACACCTGGCAAAAAATGTATGCCCACACTCCTGCATGTCCTAGGGGTGACCCTGACCCCACCTAGATTAAAGCATCTGACTCAGTAACGTCACCAACACACCTCGATCTCTGTTTTACAAACATGGTTAAATTAGAGCCCTTCTAGACCATTACGGAAAAACAATCAGAACTTCAGTTTAGAATCAGAAAAGTAAATGAAAACTCTTCCACAGAGGCGTTAGTGATCACCTTTGGGGAAAAGGGGATTGCAGTGCCTGGGCAAGCCTGTGAGAGCTTCCGGTCATGTTCACTTCCTGACCTAGAAGTAGCTACGTGGGTATATTCTCTTTGTGGTAACCTTTCAAGTTGTAAACTTATGATCTGTGCACTTCTCTAAGTGCATTTTCGACTTCAGTTAAAAGTTTACTACATCAAAATTGAAAAATAGCCCATAGACCTAATGAGATTCTGGAGCAAAGTTATTTTACAATACAGAGTCCAGTGGTCTGGAGGACTGTCTGTGCCCTGGGTTTGCCTAAGGACAAATGTGGTGGATTTCAGGATAAGAGAAGCTCTTCCTTTCAGCTCCCCCATAACAAGTCACCCTTGCAATTAGACTCAGCTCTGTCTCTGGGCATTTCCCCACCCTGCTTTATAAAACAGAAATTCTTGTGGAGGTTGTGTCCAGACACGCACAATGGAGACTGACACACAGGGCTTGGAGAACTTCCCAGAGGTGGTTTAAGAGTGATTATATAACATGTTAAGTCTGTGTTCCTTTTTGAGGCATAACTGAACCTTTGCCAAAATAACTAATTGCCAGCCCTTTCCCACTGACCCAAATAAAGACATGGTCAATAAATTACAGTTCTGAAGCATACTCTAAAAAACAAACAAATAAACAAACAAAACTCCCACAAACCTGGCACTCAGAGGACATCCCAGCTTTCTGTGTGGGACGCCACATGCTCACTGAAGGGCATGATACTGAATTATGTCTTTTTAAGTCATACCACCTGTTGTGGGAGCTGCGGGAAGAAAAGAAGTGAATGTAGTGAAAGAAAAGAAACCAAAACAGCAACAAAAGAATGACTTCCTTTTTGCTCACTGATCTTGGCCAGAGGAAGAAAACAAGTCATTGTAATAAACTGACGTGTTTCGGGGAAGCCATGAAAGTAGGCACGTGTCCATGTGCCCAGAGGCCTAATGAGAAGCAAGCAATTGACCTGAAAGAGATTGAGTTCCTTCCTTCCTTCCCTTCTCACTCCCCTTATTTCTGGTTTTTATAAAGCTCTGGATTTATAGGGAAACTCAGAGTGTGCATGGGGCAGACACATGGGTTCTGCCAGGTGCTGTTTTTCAAGGAACAAGGGAAGCTGTTGTGTGTGTGGACGGCCGGCACTGGCGTAGGCTCTGTGACAATCAGAAGCTCTCCCCAAGCCCCGGCCAGTGACCTCCCTAGGGTACCTTGAAACCAGCTCAGGGGGGAGTATTGACGCCGGGGAGATGGCAAGCACTACACAGCCTTGCTTTGCAGGTGGGAGTGAAGAGAGCCGCCCACTAAACATTAACTAGCACCCTACGGAGCTAGAGTCCAGGCAAAATCCGAAGCGACTGGAAGGGCGATGTGTTAATTCACTCAGCCGCCTCCTCGCCCCACAGCCAATGAATTCTTGGGCTCCAGCCTGGAAAGAAAGGAGAGGAGACAAGCCTGCTGTGATGATACTTTAAGGATGATACAGAAAAATGACAGGATAGGCAGCATGCCATAGGAAGAATCTGGGAAGACCTGGGCTCATTTGATTGAGGCATTCGTCCACAAATGCCTATGGAGCATTCAGGCTTTCCAGAAATATTCATGGAATACTTTCTATGTGTAACGTGGGCATTTAATGGTGAGTAAGGTTGCACAGGGTCTACCTTCCTGAGTTTACTTTTGGGGAGAAGAACAGTAAAAACAAGTAAGCAAATATATACTTTTCTGTGTTTTTTTGTTTGTTTTGTTTTTGAGATGGAGTTTCACTCTTGTCACCCAAGCTGGAGTGCAGTGGCGTGATCTCAGCTCACAGCAACCTCTGCCTCCCAGGTTCAAGCAAATTCTCCTGCCTCAGCCTTCCAAGTAGCTGAGATTACAGACACCCACCACCATGCCCGGCTAATTTTTTGTATTTTTAGTAGAGATGTGGTTACGCCATGTTGGGCAGGCTGTTCTCGAAATCCTGACCTCAGGTGATCCACCCACCTCGGCCTCCCAAACTGCTGGGATTACAGGCGTGAGCCACCGTGCCTGGCCAGCATATATACTTCTAAAACAAGGTCTTAAAAATTTTGAGATGGAAATAAACAAGAGAATGACATAGAAAAGGCCGGAAGGGACAGGAAATGCTGCAGGAACACTTAGGAATTTTGGCCAAAAGGCTGTGATATGAAGTCAGAGCATCAGCTCACTAGAGAGAGGAACTTTCATGTGTAACTCCCAGCCCTGCCACTTCCTGCCATGTGCCTATCATGATGGGTTGTATGGATGAACTCAGACAGCGCATGGCATTGGAGATGCCTGCCACACAGATCTAGGACATGCCATTCATGTCACCATCACTGCAAATGCAATGTGCACCCTGCGCAGGACACCCAGCGGCCCAGGACGGCATAAAGCGGATACTAAACACAGCAGCAATCAGTGACAGTGTGTATGAAACTCTCCATCATGGCAGGAACTTGTACTGAGAAACCCCTTCTCAGGGTTATTGTAGTGGACAGCAAAGGTAGAGGATTGAATGTGATGTCCTTGAAGTGTCCCTCTCAGGATAATTTATAATTATTTTATTTTATTACTGTTATTACCCCTTCTACCTTATTCCCTATTTCTAACCCGTTTTCCCACCTTTCTTTCCTGTTAAAACCTTTCTGCCCTTGAGCAAAGCAAAAGCAAATTCTCACTTGTCTTCCCACTCAGTTCTATGTCAACCAAGACTCATTTGTTTCTGCCAGTAAGTTACTTCCTTGGGCCTGTGAGAGAATGTGGACTTTGAGTGTGGCTCCTTCGACAGAGCAATAGCACCACCTGCTACAGCCTACTAGAAATGTCGTCTTGTGGAACAAAGAAATAGACACGCCCTGCTCTTCTATAATCAGGCTCTGACAGAAGCTTTCAGGTGTGGTGCTCACAAGATCAGACTCACTCACTCACTCACTCCTCCCTATTCAGTCTCCACACTCCCAGTGGGCATTGCTTGAGTTCCTACTAGGTCCTAAGGCTGCTCTAGGTACTAGGGACACAGTAACACCAACAAGACCAAGACAGACAAGGTCTTTACCTTCATGGAATTTAAATTTTCTAAATGGAGAAGACAGAGACTAAACAGTAAAATGGCACAATAATTTCAGAGAAGGACAAATGTTTCAACAAATAAAATAAGATGAAGTGTTACGGGCCACTGCTTTAGATAGGGTGGGTATACAAGGTCCAGTCTGAAGAAACGGGTGTCGTGCCAGGAGAGAACAGAATAAGGCCGCGATAGTAAAAGTGCCGGAGAGATGGGATGAAGCAGATGGGGAAGCAGCTTCAATTCCATGGTGCAAGTAAAATTGGTGCACACTCAGAGATGTTTTGAGAACTATTTGGTAAGCTCAGTAAATGGGCATGGTATAGAGCATCGCTGACATAAATAACTCCATCTGAGAAAAAACCTCTATCTTACACTTCATATGGCACTTTTTGCCAACAGGGACAAGACATTTTGCTTAACAAATAAAGACTGCATCCAACCAGATAAGGACACAAGCAAGCACATTCTTCCACTCTCAGTCCTCAGCAGACGACTGTGTGGCCATAAAAAGAGCAAGGCTTCAGCAGCTCAACACAACTGACTCCATCCTGCTATCAGTTGCCATAAGCACCTGGCATCTGCCTACAAAGGCTCTGCCCACATCAAAGACACTTCCTTCCAAGACTGAGGGACCGCCCAAGTGAAGCCAGGAGATTCTTGTTGTCTTCGTTGTTCTCCCTGCACTGGTTCACTAACTGTTTTTTCTAACCCTTTTCTCTTGGTGTTAAATGCTACTTTGTGTGCTATGGAGTGTTTAATCTGTAACATTTATATATTGATCAACTATACTATTACATATGGTTTGCAGTATTGACTGACTTGTGGAGTGGCTTGAGCCTGTGTGCCTGCTATTCTGACTACTGAATGAATGGGAGGTGCTGAGAATTGCTTCCTTGGGAACTCCATGTAGCTTATGGTTTCTGCGATTGAAGCAACATCAATAAAAGTCTGACCTTGTGGCAAGATACAAATATATGTGGACCTTGCATGGCTCACAAGAGGCATAACTCTGAAACATGGGTCAGAATTCCTGTCTGTCTGTTTCGAATTGCTCAACAGGGCTAAGCATACTGTTTTAGACATAAGAGGAGCTTAGTAAATGAGTATTTGTGTATTTGCTGACTTCAATTGCCTTGAATTAACCCAACAAGCAGAACAGACTGGGGGAAGAAAGTTATTTGTATACACAAGTTCATGAATGCTGAATCTCTAAGGAGCATTATCCTTACATTCTCCCATCTCTCTGCATGCCTCTAACCAAAGACAGACCAGTCCAGACAGCCAAGCTGGACTATAGCGTAGTCAGGACACATGGAAGGAATTAAGGTAGCTCAAATATGGACATACTGTCTGAGAGCGACAGGGTACTGGTGATTAGCCATCTCTGGAAAGCACCCACTTGGAGACTGGAAGCATCAAGTCTAGATGATCCAGAGAATAACCAAGTGCAACCCTGACAAGTACAGCATGAAATCAGCATCAGGCCTGGAGCCTGGTTTGGAACCCTTCTTTCTTCCTTCCCAATAGGAGTAGTCTTCAAAATGCAGTGAAAGTGGGTCTCACTTAGGAAGACTATTCAGTGCATCTTCAGGAGACAAGTATGCGTGCACCCGCCAGGGTAGTTATTCTATTTGGCAAGTCTATGGCTCTAGTGCACACCACTATCCAATGAAATTCCCTTGTTCAGTTTCCTTGCTCATAAAGCAGCCTTATGATGATATTTCTGGCTTCCTATATAGCTTTCCCATGAAGAGAGTGTACAGATTAGCCACTATGACCATATGGCTGTTCATGTCTATTCTTACTAGAGAGCAATCATTACATTCTAGTTTTTACATCAACCTTGTGTGACGTTTCTTAATGGAAATCCGTTGTTTTGAATCTGATCAACTCTAAGGACACCGATCAAATCAAGTTTTTTTTTTT
>NW_016107461.1:298667-317084 GCF_001604975.1 Cebus imitator | reverse complement strand
TGCAGTGGCATGATCATTGCTCACTGCAGCCCCGAACTCCTGGGCTCAAGTTGATCCTCTCACTTCAGCTTTCTGAGTGCTACAGGCAGGCACCATCATGCTGGACTAAATTTTTATTTCATTTTTACAGAGATGAGGTCTCACTATGTTGCCCAGGCTGGTCTCAAATTCCTGGACTCAAGTGATCTGCCTGCCTCAGCCTCCCAAAGTGCTGGGATTACAGGTGTGAGCCACTGCGTCCAGCTCTCAAATTTCTTTACATGAGTGCAACTGAAGATCGTATCTCAGTATCGTTTCCTTAAAAGACCATTCTGGGGTCAGCTGGCCTTATTCTGCAACATTTCCAGTTTGGCCCTTTCTAATTTCACCACCTAGATTTGAAGTAGTAGTAATTGCCATTGTAGTAATTGTAATCATTGTAGTAATCATTGTCGTAATTGTCTTTCCTCAAGTACAACCGCCAGCTGGTCTCTGTATAATGGAGCTTGAGGATGATAATCCAGCCTGAGCTCTAGGTGTCACCTATTTCAGAATGACAGTGTAAAAGTTTAAACACAATAGAGATTACTTACATCTCCAAGGACCCTAATTCAACAGTTCTGTTACATTACTGTGACTTCCTTGAGCCTTGACGGTGGCTAGGATGCTTTAGGACAGCAATTCCCAAAGCCTGTTCCAGGGTCTACCAAACACTTGAGGAGGAAACAAATAAATACAAATCATCTGGAAGTTTTTAGTGAGATGAAGTTAAACCGAGTTTAGTGTTTGCTGTTGTTGTGGCTGCTTGGCTGGTTACTTTTAATCACCTAGTCCTTGGAGGACTCCTCCCAGGCTTATTTTAACCTTGATGACTGAGGTAGGCTGACTATCCAAAAGTGAGATGTGTTATGAAGCTTGTTTTATTTAGTCCGTGTGTGTTGCTACAAAGGAATACCTGAGACGGGGTAATTATAATGATAAAGAAAAGAGGTTTCTTTGGTTCTCCGTTCTGCAGGCTGTACAAGAAGCAGGATGCCACCATCTGCATCTGGGGAGGGGCCCATGTGTCCAAAGACCACATCCAAAGATCACATGCCCAAAGACCACAGCGGAAGTGAGAGAGACAGGTGTTAGCCACCTGTGGGAACTAATAAAGCGAGAACCCATTTATTACTAGAGGGGGCCAAGCCATTCACGAGAGATCTGCCCCATGACCCAGACGCCTCTCATTAGGCCCCATCTCCAGATTGCGGATCAAATTTCAACATTAGCTCTGGAGTGAAAAATATCCAAACCATAGCAAAGCTTTTCCCCAAATTATTTGACCAGAAATCCTTTTCATTGAAAAGTATTTCTCGGAACTTAGTTCCCAAGGTTGACACTTTGTAAAACAAGACTCTGTCATACTTTTCCAAAGTCTCATGACATTTGAGTCTCATTTAAGGAGAGATGCAGTCAAGTTGTTGGGGTTCAGCAAAGACTTCCAGACTGTCACGAAATGGGGAGAGTTCACACAAGGGAAAGAAAGAAGAGTTATGTGGGGCTTTATAAGTCATAAGGGAATAGGATCAGAAATCAATCTCATGGTAGGGAAAGAAAGGCAATGGCCGCTGCTCACCGTTCGGCTCCTTGCAGAGCTGCAGAGCACAGAGACACCAGGCACATGGAACCCACTGGGAACAGTGCCCTGGAGCCGTGCAGCACAGTCACCCTGCAGAATGGGCAAGAAGAGAGCTGAGGGAAACACTTGAGGAGGAACGTTAATTTAAATTTCTAGCAAAAACCACATAAAAGACCTCTTTATCTTTCATTAATTACCAAACCAAATAATCCCTAACAGAAAGAGGGGGTACCCCCACATCCCCCATCTCCTCCCCCACCCCCCAGGAGTTACTCCCATTGTGCAATCTGTCTGAGCTGCTTCTGTGCCTAACATGAGCTGAATGAAATAGAAAGCAGAACGTTCTCTTTAAAAAGTTATTGTCTAAAATGTCATATCTCCCTTTTATTAGCAGAGAAGAGCTCATCGTGAAGTGTGTTTCAATTTCTATAAATACACAAAGAAAAGCAGGACACATTTCCCACAAGAAGCAACTCCAGCATTTGGCCACATCAATCAAAAGAGCAACTAAAGAGGAAAATGTAAAGAAAAACAAAGAAAAACCCTGTAACCCCAAAGGGAAGTTGCCATGTATACAATATAAGCTGAATAACTTTTGACCTTTTTTGAAATCCGATTAGTGAAACTTTGTAGAATATTTAAAAACCAGAATATACGTTACTGAAGTCTGTCCCACGCAAATGTTTCTGTCATGCAAATGTTTCTGTCACTTTTTTTAATAAAAAAATGTAATCCTGGAGGAAGGTGCAGCTCAGCAATCTGCTCCTCCTAATTTTGAAACCATTAAAGTGCAAGTAAAGCTGTCCCCAGAGCCAGGACACCCCTTCCCTTGTTTACAGCTTGATAATTTAGAAACTTTCTCAGTTTCAGAGAAAAACAATGATCTCAAGCTGAAGTTCTGCAGACCAACTTTCACTCAAGTTAATTTTTATTTATTTGTTTGCTTGCTAGATAGTTATAAAAGTCTTGGAAAGGCTCGGCATGAAAACTGCTGATGCAGCCAAAAGACACCAGCTCTGAGCTCTCGTTTCAGGTAATTCCTGCCGAGAATTGGCCTGTAGCTGGTCCAGACAGCTGCACTCCCTTCCCAAGGCCTGATTCCTGAACGCGTAAACTGTCTTATAAAGTCTCAGTGGACATTTGCATCAGGTGTCCTAATCACTAGCAGGGTGTGAAATGTGTACACATACTCCAAAACCAAGGAGAAAAAATCCTACAAGAATAAAATCTAGGAGGATATAATCCAGTTCTACTCTTCTCCTCTTACAGAGAACTCCTCAAAGCCAGAGGTTCGTACTGTGGCCCAGAAAATAAACGTTCCCTTTTCCTCTGGCTACACCGATCTCTCTTGCTTTGAGTGTCATGCCTGTCGTGGTACAGCCAGGATGGGGAAAGCTCATCAGAGGCAGGTGCGCTTTCTGGTCGCTGTTTTCTCGACTTTAGGAAGTGCTCAGCCCACCCTGCAGGGAGATGCAAAGACCCTCTAGAAAAATACACTCGGCCCTGCCCCATCCCGGCCCCATACTGTACTAGGAGGAAAAAAGCATCTTTTACTCAACACAACCCAGGACAGCTGAATTTGCTTTTGACAAACACGTATGTGCTCCACAGCTATTTATTGCGTATTTGGAGTGTGTGAGACTCAGTACTGAGTGTTGAGGGAACTCAGGAAAATCCAAACTATGGCTCTTGTCCTAGTAAATGGGCTAGACAAATACCTGTTGAAACACTATATTTCCTTGATTCAGAGATGTCATTTATAGAAAGACATACTAGCAAGTAATAACTTTTTGGGAAAAGCTAACCCTCATCAAGTGTATGCATGATTATGAGAAGGAACCTCAGCAAATTTTTTTTTTGAGACAGAGGCTTGTTCTGTCGCCCATGCTAGAGCTTAGTGACGCAATTGCGGCTCACTGCAACCTCCGCCTCCTGGGTTCAAGCAATTCTCCTGCCTCAGCCTCCCAAGTAGCTGGGATTACAGGTGCGTGCCACCACACCCAGATAATTTTTGTATTTTTAGTAGAGATGGGGTTTCACCATGTTGGCCAGGCTGGTCTCGAACTTCTGACCTCAGGTGATCTGCCTTGGCCTCCCAAAGAGCTGGGATTACAGGCATAAGCCCGAGCCTGGCTGGAACCTCAGCAATTATGAGATAAAAAGTGATTTCTGAAATACTGGCACGTGAAGAGCAGCAGAGCCATGTGGGGATCACGGTGATGCCCTTCTGACAGGTGACTGGTGCCCCTCCTCATCACTAGGAATGGGGCTACCTGCTTCTTAAATGCAATGGCATTTTATTTGCATAACAATCCCGGTGGTGTTGATATTGTGATTCTCCTTTCTATAAAAGAGGAAACTGAGAGACAGAGAGCAACTTTCCCAAGATCAGAAAGCCCACAAGTTAGGGAGCTAGCCTGAAATCCCATGCATGAGAAACAAGAGTGAAAAGTGGGTAGAAGACGGGCTCTGGGGTCCGCTTTCCAGGAACAAGCCAAGTGGCTTTAGGCAAAGTACATAATCTCTTTGTGCCTCAGTTTTTATATCTGTAAAATGGGAACTAAGAATAGCCCTTACCTAATAGGGCTGTTTTAACATCTAAAAATGACATATCCTTCCAAAGTTTAACTGGGTACCCTGTACATTAAAAACGCACATTAATGTAAGCTAGTGCTGTGTTTTTATTCTGATGCAGGAAAATGCCTAATCAATTTTAAATACTTAATAGGCCAGGTAGGTGGTAATGGTGATCAGCTTCACAGGTTCAGATTTTACTAGGAGTCTTGTTTCACTAACAGTAAACCATGTAATAAATCCTTTCCCGACTTCATGATACTCTCGTCACCAAGAAGGCAGAGGAAACAAGGGAACTTCTATTCCTGACTTCATTCTGGTGAAAAAGGACCTGATGGCTATTGTGTAACTTCCAAGAACCTAGAGAAAAAACATGACTGGGTCATTCTTCATTAAATTGAGGAGAGGAACCACCAGGCTGAGCTGACCTGAACCTGGACTTTGGAAAATAGGCTTCAGAAAGTTCAGAAATAAACCCTCCCCCTTGACCAAGGATATGATTCACCAGAAAGGGAAATTCTGAAAGAACAAAACAAAACAAAAGAGTATTAGATTGTACACTTAGAAATAATTCCTGTGAAAAAGAACAGATGACGGCAGCCACAGAAAAACCTCTCAAGTTGTTCAGATTTCAACAGGACATGTGTAAAAGGCAGAGGATGTGCGCTCAGGGAGACCGTGCCCTGTGCTAGGCGGAGGCGGGAAGGCTAGGCCAATGAGCCCTCGTTAAAGACAAGGCCTGCGTCACACTTTATAGACATCATTATCCTTCACAACCTGAAAAGGTAGATGTCATGAGCTTTGCGTTTCGGAGTAAGAAATCTGTACTGAGAGGGCAGGCGATTTGCTGAGAATCACACAAATCCTTGACGTTGAGCTGGGATTGGAATCCAGAACGGTGCGGATGTGAAGTCCAGGCTCTTCTCCCTGGCTTTGTCATCTTCCTCCTCAGCAGAATGACCTTCATCCTAAACGTCTGGAGTAGGGGCCAGGAGTGCTTCGGTGCCACATCAAGATTTCCATTCCTCTTACTTGGGTATGTGTCCTCTTCACATCCTATCAACTTGCTAGGATGGGTTAAACAGACCAAGAAGGCCAAAAGTCAAGGTCTGTGTGCCTGGCATATAGGACACCCCTGTCCCAGTGCTGCAGGCTCAAAGCTGGGGCCCGGCCTCGGCTGCCTCCTGGAGTGCTTGTTCTCACCACCACGGCCCCTGACCTGACTCTAATATCTTCACCCAAGAAAATGTCCTGTCTAATCCTGAGCTTATACGCAGTGGCATTCTGAAGACTGTCATGGAGTGACAGGCTATGACACTGAGTAAACAAGTCAGTGTATCCATCTTGATCAATGTCAGTGGACAGTTTCACACTCTAACTCTGGGAGTCGCTACTCATTTTTCTATGAAGGTCAAGACTACCTCAGACAGTAAGATAAATTCTACTTTACCCAGCCTTGCCCATCTGATAAGTGTCTCTGTATTTATTCATTCATTTTGAGATACAGGGTTTCACTCTGTTGCCAAGGCTGGAGTGCAGTGACACAATCATAGCTCACTGCAGGCTTGAACTTCTGGGCTCAAACAATTCTTGTGCCTCAACCTCTTGAGTATCTAGGACTACAGGCATGTGCCACCTTGCGGGGCAAATTTTTTTAAATTTTGTAGAGATGAGGTCTCACTGTGTTGTTCAGGCTGGTCTCCAACTCCTGGCCTCAAGTGATCCTCCCACCTCACCTCCCAAAGTGCTAGCCTTATAGGCGTGAGCCCCCATGCCTGGCCTGTCTCATTCTTTATTGAAAAGATATCTTTTATCTGTCTTCAAGCCTCCCTAACAACCTCTTTTGTAACCTTTGAAAACTTCGGGTTGTACTATTTCCTCCAGTCTAACTAAAGCAATGGTCTGGTTTCTGGATACAGTTGCTCAGAGAGGATCAGGAGTTACAAAGGCCAAACTATGGACTGCTGCGATGGTTTTCTGGGCGTACTCACAGAGAAAGACAAGGTTCAAACGCTGGGCATGCACGTAAAGGCAGAGATGTGTTACTTGAGATTTCCATGATTCTCTGCGGTGAATTTCAAATTAGGTATGAAACCAGGAGATAAATCCACATCTTCAAGGATAGATGGAGTATAAATACCATTAACTCAGGTTTAAACTTAGTCCAAAAATTCAAAATTGATCCTCCAAAAAGAAGTGAAGGGTAGCTGCTGTGGAAGTCCAACCAGGCAGATGGTAGCACAAGGAATCTGGAGCAGCTGACAGGGGGCCTCAGCCATGGAGAGGGTTCAGTTCAAGGACAGGAAAGCCAGTTGTTGGGAAACGGGGAGGAAGCAGGAATGAATGTCCCTCGGAAGAGAAGAAGAGACTTGATTGTAGGAGAGAGCTAGGATACCAAGGCCAACGTGATGAAATTGATTTTAGCCACTAACCCATGTCCCATCTGTTCCTTCTTCTCAAAGACTGAGACATGACTGAACTTAGAGGTGACAGCCTCAGTCAGATGAGCCATTAAGCTTCATAAAAGCAGAGCAGGTCATTACATCACAAACCTACCCTAGGTCAGGCCGAGATTTACTATCTATCATGCTCTGGGGGCAATGTTTGTGCTTTATATTTTACCTTCACCTAAGCTGTTATTTTGTTTATGATAGCTTTGTATTTTAAATGTATCAGCCTGGTTGATGGTACTTTGTTATGGCAGCCCTAGTAAAATAATACAGTTGTCAATTTTGTTTTTGATTTGGTTTTTTGTTTGTTTGTTTGTTTGTTTGGAGACAGAGTCTTGCTCTTTCACCAGGCTGGAGTGCAGTGGTGCAATCTCAGCTCACTGTAACCTTCATCTCCCGGGTTCAAGCAATTCCCTGCCTCAGCCTCCTGAGTAGCTGGGACTACAGGCACGCGCCACCACGCATGGCTAATTTTTTGTATTTTTGTAGAGATGGGGTTTCACCATGGCCAGGATGGTCTTGATCTCCTGACCTCATGGCCTCATGATCTGCCTGCCTTGGCCTCCCAGTGCTGGGATTACAGGTGTGAGCCACCATGCCCAGCCCTAGTGTGTGTTAATTGGTTTAATTATGATCCTTGATTCATGACATATTGTCATCACTTGGTTGTGGGTGTCCAGCTTACATTCAGTTATTCATTTATTTTTAGTAATATAATAAACGTCTGCGAGCCCATCGCCCCAAACAAAAGTTGGTATGGAAAATAAGTCAGAGCTAATGACAGGTTCCCCTAGCAACCTCACCCTCCCCTCCCCAGAAGCATCCTGGTTTTCCTCTCTTTTCTGTGGATGTAGATTATTGTGGTCCTAAACTGTATGTATTCTGAAATATTTTAGCTACTTTAAACTATATAAAAGCTATCACATGGTATATGTTTTGCAACTCTCATTTCTATCACATTGCTAAGATTCACCCATCTCACTTCATGTGGCTATAGTTCATTTGTTATGCTACTTTATTGTTTTGAAATAAAACTGTCATGACTGCTTTTTAGAAATATCGTCACATTCTCGTTCTCATCCCATTGTTTCTACTATTTTAGCATGAAGGCCTGGCGAAGACCCGTTTCGGGAAGGAGGAGCTTCCCTGGCCCATGTGCCATAGGGGCATCTTGGGCTCACAGCTGCAGGGTGTTCCAGCCTCATTGCGACTCTCAGAGCTTCACCCACAACAGCCATGAGGACTTACTTCTTAAAATGAAGCATTTCCCTTTGGTCACCAACCAAGAGGATAGAACAGTAAGGTGACTCATGTTGCTCTGATTTCAAAGACTGAGTAAAGGGAAATGTTAATATGAGTCAGAATTTACCCAGTGGTTTTGAGTAAATAACCCCAAAATAGTCTTTCTCCTGGGGTTGCTGAAGGAGAGCAGTGTGACCATACTTTCCTAAAGGAAGCAGTGTGGCTTGGGAGGTGCAGGACAGCCCTGGCGGGCTGACAGCCTGGTAGACGCGAGCCACCCACTTCCTACTTTGTGACCTTGGGCCAGTCACTGAATGCAATGGTGCAGAGATCCTCCAGGTCTAATTCTAGGGTCAGAGACCACACCGCCTGCCTCCTCTGTTCACATAGAGCCATTTCTAGCTCTTCAAATGTTTAAGCAGGGCCTGTATTTTTCCTCATCACAGTAAACATTTTGGGAAACAGGTATTGGTGGCTGAATAGTACCCGCATTTGGCCATGATGTTGGATCCTCACACGCAGGGCTGTGTGGACAGACTCAGGCCAAAGCTCCCTCACAGCCGCCTCGCAGGCTCTGGAGAGGGACCTGCTGGGGCCAGTGGAGGCAGCTCGGGTCCCATGTCCTCCCCGTCTTCCAGCTTCTCTGTGAAGCACAGGTTATTGTTTGTCCCCTTTGATGCTTTTCTTTCTTTTTTTTTTTGTAAGGAGCATTTTCAAAGGTAGAAAACTGAGAGAGCTGGAGATGCCAGGGGAGGGAAGACGAGAAAGTAAGTAACTAACCAGAGCAAACATTAAAATCAAATGACCCTTGTGCCATAAATTAGGGGGTTGGGGTAATGGCTTATTATGCAGCTGAGGTATTTGCAACATAGAATTTGCTGGGTTGGCAGATTAATCCCATTTATGCTGGGGAAAGTATTCCAAGACATTAAAGGATTTATCTGTTTACTAATCTGCTTCAGACTCCACAGACCTTGTTACAAAATAAAGGGGCTGGGGAAAGGAAGGGGTTAGAAAGAGGGGGGTTAGGAAAAGGAAGATAGGGATTTTTTTCCATTTCTGCTGTGAGTTTTCTTAACTGAATGCCTAATAAGGACTTTGAAAACATGGCAGAATCCACTCCTTAAATGTAACATGTTACTTATAATATGGACAAAGTCAAGGTTTTTATTTTTATTTATTTATTTTTTTGAGACGGAGTCTCAATCTGTGGCCAGGCTGGAGTGCAGTGCTGCTATCGTGGCTCACCACAACCTCTGCCTCCCATGTTCAAGCGATTCTCCTGCCTCAGCCTCCCAAGTAGCTGGGACTACAGGCATGCGCCACCATGCCTAGCTAATTTTTGTGTTTTTAGTAGAGACAGGGTTTCACCATGTTGGCCAGGATGGTCTTGATTTCCTGACCTCGTGATCCACCCACCTTGGCCTCCCAAAGTGCTGGGATTACAGGTGTGAGCCACTGCGCCCAGACCTGTTTTTGTTTTTGAACAATGTTAAGGTGATCATTCTCTGTAAACACATAAGCAAGAATATATTTCTTTTGCTACTTTAAACCTAGGATGTAAAGGACTTTTTTGAAAGAAGAAACATGTGTGTAGGATTCTAACATGCTTTAATCTTCATTACTAGATTTATTGGGAGCAACCACCAACAATTATCTTAATTTGGAACAGTTCCCTTTTTTCCCATTTTTAAAATCCCTTCCCCCCAAATGCAAACAAACATTTGCCTTTACTGTTGCCTTTTTCCTCCTGGATGGACTACACAGTGGAATAGCCAAACATTCTCTTAATCTCTTTTTCAAAGACTCTAACCTTCTTTTGCGTAAAGCAGTCATTTTGTTTTGTTCCACAGCACCTTGACAATGCCGAGAAAACATAATCCTTTACTTACAATAGACTCTCAGATTTGCTGTTCCATTACCGGGTAGCCTAAGCATTTGTATTAAAAGACGGTTCAGCTTTTTTCAGGGAGGCATTTCCTTCCTTACCTTCCTCACAGAAAGTTCTGCTTTATTTTTAGCAATATCCTGGCTTCTGGTATTGCATTTGTGCACATAATCCCTTCACAATAATGCTTAGCATTCTGGTGGCACCTTCCCTCCACGGAACTCAAAGGCCTTTACAAACATTAATTAATTCTCACAGCACCCCCACGAGATGGGTGAGTATTCCCTTCCAATTGGTGTATTATTATCCCCATTTTGTGATTTTGCCAAAATTCTTTTGCCTTCTTCCCCAGTGTGCTTTTTAACGGAATTCATCTTTAGTCCACTGGGGCTGGCCAGTTAAGTCCATGGTAAAGAAACGAACTAGCAATAAACAGGAAACAAAAAAGAAGAATGTGAACTGTGATACAGGCACACCTCGGAGATACTGCCGGTTCCGCTCGAGATCACAGCAATTAAGCAAGCATCGTGATAGAGTCAGATGAATTTTTTTGGTTTGCCAGTGCACATATAAGTTACATTTATGTTATACTGTAGTCTATTAAGTGTGCAATAGCATATGCCTAAAAAAAGGACTTTTTTTTTTTTTTTTTTGAGACAGAATCTTGCTCTTGTTGCTCATGCTGGAGTGCAATGGTGCAATCTTGGCTCACTATAACTTCCGCCTCCCGGGTTCTCACAGCTTGGCTCACTATAACTTCTCACTCCCGGGTTCAAGTGATTCTCCCACCTCAGCCTCCGGTAGCTGGGATTACAGGCATGCACCACCACGCCTGGCTAATTTTTGTATTTTTAGTAGAGATGGGGTTTGCCATGTTGGCCAGACTGGTCTCGAACTCCTGACCTCAGGTGATCCGCCTGCCTCGGCCTCCCAAAGTGCTGGGATTACATGTGTGACTCACAGTGCCTGGCCAAAAAGTATATGTCTTAATTCAAAAATATTTTATTGCTAAAAAATGCTAACGATCATCTGAGCCTTCAGCGAGTTGTGATGATCTTTTTGCTGGTGGAGGTCTTGACTCCATGTTTGATGGCGGCTGACTGATCAGAATAGTGGTTGCTGAAGGTTGGGGTGTCTCTGGCTATTTCTTAACATAAGACAAAAATGATGTTTGCCACATAGATTGACTCTTCCTTTTGTGAAAGATGTCTCTGTAGGTTGAGATAATATTGGATAACATTTTACTCACAGCAGAACTTCTTTCAAAATTGGAGACAATCCTCTCAAAACCTGCTGCTGCTTTATCAACTAAGTTTATGGAGTATTCTAAATCTTCTGTTGTCATTTGAACAATGGTCACATCATTTCCACCGGAGTAGTTTTCATTTCAAGGAACTGCTTTCTTTGCTCATCCAAAAGAAGCAACTCCTCATCTGTTAGAATTTTATCCTGAGATTGTGGCAATTCACTTCCCTCTTCAAGGTCCACTTCTTATTCTAGTTGTCTACTATTTCCACTTCATTTGCAGATAATTCCTCCACTGAAGTTCTGAACGCCTCAAAGTCATCTAGGAGGGTTCAAATTACTTCTTCCAAATTCCTGTTAATGTTGCTATTTTGACCTTCGCCCCTGAATTATGGATGTTCTTAATGGCATCAAAAATCATGAATCTTTTCTAGAAGATTCTTCCAATTTACTTTGCCCAGATTCATCAGAGGAATCAGTCTGTGGCAGCCATAGCCTTACAAAATACATTTTATAAATCATAAAACTTGAAAGTCTAAATTACTCTGATCCATGGGGCTGCAGAATGCGTGTTCTATCAGCAGGCATAAAAACATTAGAAGATCTGGCAAGATGGCCACACAGGAACAGCTCTGATCAGCAGCTCCCAACGAGACCAAGTCAGAAGGCGGTAATTTCTGTATTTCCAACTGAGGTACCCAGTTCATCTCATTGGGACTGGTTAGACAGTGGGTGCAGCACATGGAGGGTGAGCAGAAGCAGGGTGGGGCACCGCCTCACCCAGAAATCTCAAGGGGTCAGGAAACTCCCTCCCCTGGCCAAGGGAAGCTGTAAGGGACTATGGACTGTGCCGTGAGGTATGGTGCTATCTGGCCCAGATACTATGCGTTTCCTATGGTTTTTGCAACCCGCAGACCAGGAGATTTCCTTGGGTGCCTACACCACCAGGTCCCTGGGTTTCAAGCACAAAACTGGGAAGCCGCTTGGGCAGATACCCAAGAGCTAGCTGCAGGAGTTTTTTCTTATACCCTAGTGGTGCCTGGAACACCAGCAAGACAGTACCATTCATTCCCCTGGAAAGGGGCTGAAGCCAGGGAGCCAAGTGGTCTTGCTTAGTGGGTCCCGCCCCCTTTGACCATAGTAAGCTAAGATTCACTGGCTTGAAATTCTTGCTGCCAGCACAGCAGTCTGAAGTTGATCTGGGACGCTGAAGCTTGGTGGGAGTAGGGGTGTTCACCATTACTGAGGCTTGAGTAGGTGGTTTTCCCCTCATAGTGTAAACAAAGCCTCTGGGAAGTTTGGACTGGGCAGAATCCACTGCAGCATGGCAAAGCTGCTGTAGCCAGACTGCCTCTCTAGATTCCTCTTCTCTGGGCAGGACACTTCCCAGCAGGGGTCAACAGACACCTCATACCAGAGAGCTCTGGCTGGTATCTGGTGGCTGTATGTCTTTAATAGACCAATAACAAGTTCTGAAATCAAGGCAATATTTAATAGCCTACCAAAAAAAGCCCAGGACCAGATGGATTCACGGCAAAATTCTACCAGAGATACAGAGAGGATCTGGTACCATTCCTTCTGAAACTATTCCAAATAGAAAAAGAGGGACTCCTCCCTACCTCATTTTATAAGCCAGCAACATCCTGAAACCAAAACCTGGCAGTGACCCACCAAAAAGAGGAAATTTCAGGCCGATATACCTGATGAACATCGATGCAAAAGTTCTCATTAAAATACTGGCCAACCGAATCCAGCAGCACATCAAAAAGCTTATCTACCATGATAAAGTCAGCTTCATCCCTAGGATGCAAGGCTGGTTCAATATATGCAAATCAATAAATGTAATCCAGCACATAAACAGAACCAATGACAAAAACCACATGATTATCTCAATAGATACAGAAAAGGCCTTCAATAAAGGTCAACACTAAAGTTCAACAATTCATGCTAAAAACTCTCAATAAACTAGGTATTGATGAAATATGTCTTAAAATAATAAGAGCTGTTTATGAAAAACCCACAGCCAATATCATACTGAATGGGCAAAAGCAGGAAGCATTCCCTTTGAAAACCGGCACAAGACAAGGATGCCCTTTCTCACTGCTCCTATTCAACATAGTGCTGGAAGTTCTGGCTAGGCAATCAGGCAGGAGAAAGAAATGAAGAGTATTCAAATAGGAACAGAGGAATTAAAATTATCTGTTTGCAGACGACATGATTGTATATTTAGAAAACCCCCTTGTCTCAGCCCAAAAACTCTTTAAGCCAATAACCAACTTCAACAAAGTCACAGGATACAAAATCAATGTGCAAAAATCACAAGCATTCCTATACACCAATAATAGACAAACAGAGAGCCAAATCATCAATGAAGTCCCATTCACAATTGCTACAATGAGAATAAAATACCTAGGAATACAACTTACAAGGGATTGAAGGACCTCTTCAAGGAGAACTACAAACCACTGCTCAAGGAAATAAGAGAGGACACAAAGAAATGGAAAAACATTCCATGCTCATGGATAGGAAGAATCAATATTATGAAAATGGCCATACTGCCCAAAGTAATTTATAGATTCAATGCTATTACCATCAAGCTACTACTGACTTTTTCACAGAATTAGAAGAAACTACTTTAAATTTCATATGGAGCAAAAAAAGAGCCTGTATAGCCAAGACAATCCTAAGCAAAAAGAAAAAAGCTGGGGGCATCATGCTACCTGACTTCAAACTATACTACAAGGCTACAGTAACCAAAACAGCATGGTATTGGTATCAAAACAGAGATATAGACCAATGGAAAAGAACAGAGGCCTCAAAAATAACACCACACATATACAACCATCTGCTCTTTGACAAACCTGACAAAAACAAGCAATGGGGAAAGGATTCCCTATTTAATAAATAGTATTGAGAAAACTGGCTAGCCATATCAGAGAACTGAAACTGGACCCCTTCCTTATACCTTATACAAAAAATTAACTCAAGATGGATTAAAGATTTAAATGTAAGACCTAAAACCATAAAATCCATAGAAGAAACCTAGGCAATACCATTCAGGACATAGGCATGGACAAAGACTTCATGACTAAAATGACAAAAGGAATTGCAACAAAAGCCAAAATTGACAAATCAGATCTAATGAAACCTTCTGCACAGCAAAAGAAACTATCATCAGAGTGAACAGGCAGCCTACAGAATGGGAGAAAATTTTTGCAACCTTTTCATCTAACAAAGGGCTAATATCCAGAATTTGCAAGGAACTTAAACAAATTTACAAGAAAAAAACCAAACAGCCCCATGAAAAAGTGGGTGAACAATATGAACAGAAAATTTTCAAAAGAAGACATTTATGCAGCCAACAAACATAAAAAAAAGCTCATTACCCCTGGTCATTAGAGAAATGCAAATAAAAACCACAATGAGATACCATCTCATGCCAGTTAGACTGGCGATTATTAAAAAGTCAGGAAACAACAGATGCTGGAGAGGATGTGGAGAAATAGGAACACTTTTTTAAATACTTTAAGTTCTGGGGTACATGTACAGAACGTGCAGGTTTGTTACATAGTTATACAGGTGTCACGGTGGTTTGCTGCATCCATCCCCCATCATCTACATTACATATTTCTCCTAATGCTATCCCTTCCCTAGCCCCTAACCCTGTGACAGGCCCTAGTGTGTGATGTTCCTCTCCTTGTGTCCATGTGTTCTCATTGTTCAACTCCCACTTATGAGTGAGAACATGTGGTGTATGGTTTTCTGTTCTTGTGTCAGTTTGCTGAGAATGACGGTTTCCAGCTTCATCCATGTCCCCACAAAGGACATGAACTCATCCTTTTTTATGGCTGCATAGTATTCCATGGTGTATATGTGCCACCTTTTCTTTTTTCAGTCTATCATTGATGGGCATTTGGGTTGGCTCCAAGTCTTTGCTATTGTAAACAGTGCCACAATAAACATACGTGTGCATCTGTCTATACAGTAGAATGATTTATAATTCTTTGGGCATATACCCAGTAATGGGATTGCTGGGTCAAATGGTATTTCTGGTTCTAGATCCTTGAGGAATCACCACACTGTCTTCTTCAAGGATTGAAGTAATTTACACTCCCATTGGGAGTGTCTTCCTTCCTTAAGGAAGACAGAAGTATTTTTCTGAAAATATGCAAAGGAAAAAGAATGCCATGTTTTCAAATTTGGCATAGAGGAAATTTTCCTTCACTTACAATGAAAATTGGGAATGAAATTTGGGACTGGTTTCAGGAAAACGATTAAAAATGACATGAATTTGAGATGAATAGTAAGAATTTGATCAATAACAGGAAATTCTTTGTGCCTTAATTTCCTGACCACTGACCTCAACGGGCCCTTAGTGCTGCCTGGCCACCTTCCTACGCATTTATGGGCCATTGACTCTTCTCAAACCTCCAAAGTCTCCTCTTTCACCTCTATACTCAGCTGAGAGCTTTGCTTCCTATTTCATTGAGAAAACAGTCTTATGTTTCCACCAAATGCTCTCCATCTGCCCCAGTACCATCTACCCCGCCTGTCCCACTTCAACCATGGGACATTTCTTTGTGCTCCTATCTAGGGACAAGCCCACCCAAGGCCTTGGACCCTGTAATCTTTCCTGTCTCTGCCACTTACTGGGTCTGGATCTAGGGCTAGCATCCTTTGTCTTCATTATGCCACCAGGAAAGTGCTGGCATCTCAATCTCATTAAAGATAGACCATTGTTGAACCTATGTTTCAGACAACCAACCAAGTGAACTTGGGATCTTTCATGCAAATACCAAACTGACAACTGGCATCCTGGAGAGAGGAAAGAAATGCTTTCGGCTAAAAGGCTGCTATGAGACTCCAAATGGGAGGAGCGCCATAGACGGTAGCACTCAGTACCTTACACTGGTTTTCGTATTGCAAACTGGATAAAGTCTAAAGATTCAACGTGTTTGGCAATGCAGGGGGCACTGTTCGGGGCTGGTGGGGACAAAGAGGTATACTTATGGTGGAACCAGCTTATAGAGCTTACTTCCAAGTCTAAATATTATCCAATATATTTTTGTTTCTGATTTATGTCTGAGAGCCTTCAGAAAAGATTTTGACCATGTACATTTTAAAAGCCAAATTTGAACAACTGATGAATGTAGGAAACAAAGTATCTTTTCTTTTATGTTCTGGGGTACATGTGCAGAATGTGCAGGTTTGTTACATAGGTATACGTGTGCCATGGTGGTTTCCTGCACCCATCAACCTGTCATCTAGGTTTTAAGCCCAGCATGCATCAAAGTACTTCCTAAAATAAGAGGTATCTATACTATTACTATATTAAGATCATCACCAGGAAAAATTATTACAGCCATGTAGTTCCTGTGGCATGAAATTATTTGGCAAACCTTTTCAGAAGTCTAGAAAAGACCAAATAAATATTTCCCCTAGTTTTACTTTCAGCCTAGTGTTCATTTATTTATTCCTTTAACAAATATTTATTATGTATGGTATATCAGGTGTGATTCTGATGCTGAAATATACCAGCAAATAAAACAGATAAAAATTCCTGGCCACATGGAGCAGTGGGGCAAAATAAGCAACAGACAAACAAGTAAATAAGTAAATTAAAAAGTAGCCTAATACAGTCACTTGCCATTATCCAAACTAAAACATTAATCCAGAATCTCTGAAGAATGCACCTATATCAATGAATTCAGCTGATTCCAGTGTTGCATGAAATCCACCTGGTCTAATACCTTTACAATCCACACCCACAAACATTCTCTCCCAGGGTTGGCATCTGCAGGGAAAGGGAAAGCACAGGAAGGCTGGATTTGCAAAAGCTGGATTCAATCATCGCTGTGGGAAGGGACTGCTATCAGGGTAAAAAAGGGGGAAAAAAATACCATGGTCAGGGGATGCTTAGGAAACAGGCAGGGAAGACCCACGGGGTCTGCAGGAAACAAAGGAACAAGTTCCTCCTTCCTACTCCATCCTTGAATTCTGCCTCCTCTTATGGGCATGGTCTAGTAAGGCATCATCCAGCAATAGCAGAAATGGCTTGTCTAGTCTTCGCCTTAGAACCCCAAAGCAGAGTTTAGAGGATTGGGTTTGGAGATAGGAGAAGAGAACTTAATAACTGACACATTTATTATATTAAAAATTTTGTAAAAAAACAAATTATGTAACTTAAAATGTAACCCCTATTTACCCTTTATTCATTGTCTCATTGATAATTGCTTCCTTAAAGGTCACTAATGGACCCCAAGGAACCACATCCAAGGGTCTTTATTGCGTTTGTTCATCCTCATGCTCCTCTGTTGCTGCTTCTTGAAAATGCCTTCTTTCTTAATTGATGAGGTGTCCTTTTGGTGTGTCTACATTCCCTTCCTTTCCTTGTCCACTTTGTGGAGACACTAGCCAAGGATCCAGCTTACTGAACTCCAGGGCTTACAAAGGGAATACGCTCATTTAAGACTGAATACAAAATACAAAATTTCTGGACCAGTGATAGTCTAAATGCAGTTTTAAAACTTCCCAATGTTGTTTACTGTTGTACTCAAGATAGAGAAAAAATTCATCTTTTTGAGGCAAAGATTTTTGGCTAAAAAGTTAACGTAAATTTTAGTTATTAAAAAATATAAACAAAGATCTCTTTCTACAACAAAAATGCTTGAGACAATTGAATGAGACAACTCTGCATCACAACATTAAAGAATGCCTTCACTGTGGGCGGACCTGGAGGAGCTCCTTGGCCAGCAGCACCAGGGCCCAGGGACTCGGAGTGGCCTATGTGGTTAAGGAAGAATGGGGGTAAAGGAGTAGGCAGTGGAGAGCCGGTGTTAAGCTCCTGGTAACACATACTTAAGAAACTTAAAGTACCAATCAGGGAGTGAGTCCTGGAAAGTATTTGAGGAAGTAAAATGGGTAGAAGGGGCTTGTGGTAGTTGGTGAGAGAAAAGCTCAAATATATAAATAAACTATGAAAGGAAACGTGATCTTATTTTGTTAGAACAGTCAGGTGTGGGGACATAGTTACATAATCCTTCAGTTAACCGTTTTGGGGTTCTGACCCTATTCCTTGATTTGACTGCATTGACTTATGCTCAAAGAATAATGATGAACGAAAGTGGCAGTCATGGACATTTGTTCTAGCTTCTGATATTTGTTATTAGCTATTGGTTTAGGAGTATTATTTTTAACATGTTAATGTTATCCTTATTTTACTTTTTTAAAAATGAGAAATGGATGTTAAATTCCAAGAATGACTTACTGTTTTCTACTTTAATTTATTCATGTTAAATTATTATTTGATCTGGGTAACAATTTTTTAGGTCTTTCTTTTAGAAATTTTTTTTTCCATTTATTTTATTGCATTTTAGGTTTTGGGGTACATGTGAAGAACATGCAAAATTGTTGCATAG
>NW_016107461.1:252667-295937 GCF_001604975.1 Cebus imitator | reverse complement strand
AAAAAAAAAAAAAAAAAATTCACCAGGGTTTTTAGCATAGGTAACAAAACTTTTTATTTCCTTCATAAATGTGGTTCCTTAATTTTATTTGTGGTTTCATTGTCTTTATTTTTGTATAATTTGCACATTACATGGATATGTCGTACAGTGTTGAAGTGTGGGCTTTTAGTATAAACATCAGCCGAATAGTGTACATTGTACCAATTATGTAATTTCCCATCCCTCACCCCTATCCCACCCTCCTACCCTTCTAAGTCTCCAATGTGTATGCTTTATTTAGCTCCAACTTATAAATGAGAACATGCAGTATTTGACTTTGAGTTTTCACTTAAGAAAACAGCTTCCGGTTCCATCCATGTTGCTGCAAAAGATAGGATTTCAATCTTTTATAGCTATATAGTATACCATGGTAAAATATATGCCATAATTTCTTTATCTGCTCCTCTGTTGATGGACACATAGGTTGATTCCATACCTTTGCTATTGTGAATAGTGCTCCTATGAACATAGTGAGTACAGGTTATCTTTTTGATATAACAATTTCTTTTCCTTTGGGTATATACCCAGTAGTGGGACTGCTAGTGTCATTTCTCCAGTGTATGTTTTTGTCAACTTTGTCAAAGATTGTTGGCTTTGTGAAAGATATGTGGCTTTATTTCTGAGTTCTCTATTCTGTTCCATTCATCTGTTTTTATACCAATACTATGCTGTTTTTGTTACTATGTCCTTGTAGTATAGTTTGAGGTCAGATAATGTGATGCCTGCAGGTTTGTTTTTTTTTGCTTAGGATTGCTTTGGCTATTTGGGCTCCTTTTTGGTTACATATGAATTTTAAGATTGTTATAATTCTGTGAAAAATGATGTTGGTATTTCGATAGGGATTGCATCATGTCTGTAGATTGCTTTCGGCAGTATGCTCATTTTCACAATATTAATTCTTCCAATCCATGAATATGGCATTTTCCCCACCTGTTTGTGTCACCTACAATTTCTTTCATCAGTGATTTGTAGCTTTTCTTGTGGAGATTTTTCACCTTCTTGGTTAAGTATCTTCCCATGTATTTTATTTCTTTGTAGCTATTGAAAATGGGATTGTGTTCTTGATTTGATTCTCAGCTTGTCAATGGTATATCGAAATGCCACAGATAGCTTTATCTTTTAAAAGGCAATCTAGAAAGTGTAGTAATTTTTAATTTCTGCTGTAACATACCACAAATTAGTGGATTAAAACACAAGTGTATTATCTCACAGTTCTGGAGGTCAGAAGTCTGAAATGAGTCTAAAATGGGGCTAAAATCACGATGTTGGTAGAACTATGTTTTAGAAGCAACAGGGAAGACTCCCTTTCCTTACCTTTTCCAGCTTCCAGAGACCACCTGCTTTCTTTGGCTTGTGGGCCCTTTCTCCATCCTCAAAGCCAGCTGTGGAGCATCTTCAAATCTCTCTATCTGACCTTTGCTTCTTTGACCGAATTTCTTGCTCTGTCTTTCCCTCATAAGTATCCTTTTGACTACATTGGGTCTACTAGAAACATTTAGGCTAATCTCCTATCAAGATCCTCAATTTAATCACACCTGCAAAGTTCCTTTTGCCTTCTGAAGTCCACATAACAAACACATGCATAGGTTCCGAGGATTAGGACAATGGACGTACTTGGAGAATCATTCTGTCGAACACACAAAAAAATAATTTGTTTTGGAGTTTGTTCTCCAAAGAACGAGCTGTTGGACTGACCACTTCCACTGTTTTTAGTTTATTGACTTCGGCATTTACATTTTTTCCCCCTGAGGTTAATTTTGTAGTTTTTTAAAAATATAACTTTTTAGTAGAATGCTTAATTCAGTTATTCTATTAAGGAAAGTATTCAGGTGTACAAATTATCTCTGTGTAGAATGCTAATTGTGTTTCATAGATTTTAATATATAGTACTTTTATTATTTTCTAGACATTCTGCAATTTTGTTCTCAATTTCTTCTTTGATCAAGGAATCACTTAAAATTTTTGAACTTTAGTTGATTTTTGTTGTAATTGTTTCTACATTTCTTATTTTTAGTTTTATGTCATGGTAGTTATAGAGTACGTTCTGCGCCGTATCTACCTTAGCAAATACATTGTTATGTACCTGTGTGCACATACCCTATTGGGGTTCAGGGGAGCCCTCAGCTTCCCTGAGAGGATGGCTCTCCAGGTTCTTGGTCTATCACTCAAGAATGAAAGACGAGACCACAGTGCAGTGTGCTCGTAAAGTAAAATACTGGACTCAAAAAGTGGTTGCAGAAAGTGATTTGTTTAGATAAAGAAAAAGGAGAAGGAGAGAGGAAGAAACAGCTAGTTATCACACTGAGTGAGAGAAACAAAAGCCACTCTCACACCGAGTGAGAAGGGTTCCCAGAGGGGGAAAACCAGAGAGGAAAGCTCCTTTCACGCTGAGAGAATCTGGAAAGATGGAATCCAGTGGAATCCACGAGAGGAAAGACAGCTTCCACACTGAGTGGAAGGGAATTGAGAGAGAGAGAGAGAGATGGAGTTTAGGAGAGGAAAAGCAGCTTCTACACTGGGTGGAAGGAGACCCCAGAGGGGGAAAATCCAGGAGGGGAAAGAGAGCTCCCACTATGTGGGAGGGGATTCCAGAGAGCTGGAAATCCACTGTAGGAGAAGAAGCAGGGGAATTTATCCCAGAAGAAATTCCCACCTCCCCAAGTTCCTCTGGCCAATGAAAGGAGTTCCTTTAAATTTTCGCTGGGGTGATTGACTCTTAGTTTCTTCCCGTGCCCATGAAATTTAAACATAAACTGTTAAATCTCCCAGATGGAGAGAGAGGGGAGCGGGGCATGGCGCTGGGAAGTTCTTGCCCTTGAAACTACGCCCCCTGGTGGACCTGGAAAGAGAACACATTCCCTCACTATAATTATATGTATGATATGAGTATAAAATGATATGCATTCTCTATTTGCAGAGTTTAAACATATTTGTTATTAGCTATTATTCAGATCCTCTGTATCTTGGAGATAATGTCTATACTAGGTCATAACTTTTTCTTTTTTATAGCAGCATGTTACATTGTATGGATGTACTATACTTTATTTAAATAGCTCTTCTTGGATAATGGAATTGTTTCTAATATTCTAACAAAGCTGTAATGAAAAATTTTCATACATACCATTTTGTAACTTATCTGAATGATAAATGGTTTGATGTGAATTTCTGAATCAAAGGCTACATGAGAGTATTATTTTTCTTCATCCCCTTCCTTTGCTCTGTTCTCTTTAAATATGACTCAATTATTTTATCTTCTGAATCACATCATCCAAGTTTTCTTAACTTTGATACTTCAAAGCCGTTGTATTCAAAACTTTTTTCCTTTTTCCTCAGAAAATGTTCCTTCTTCCAAATGTGCCCCAGCTTTCTTTTGGTGTTTTGTTTCTCTTCTTCCAAACTTCCTCCCCACCCCACATTTTTTGCATAGTTCCCCTGCTATTTCCATTTGGGATATTATAATTTGTGATTATTCGCTGCCCCAAAATAATCTGTATTCAATATCTTTAATTCTCCTATTTTCTTGTCACAATTTTCATTACTGTCTATAATTATGTTGAATGCAAATAATATTTTAATGGCTGTGGGTGTATGATAAACATTTGAATATATTATTACCTGTCAATTCCCTTCTCATTTAACTGTATTTCATTGATTTTTATTAAATATGCTGTTCACATTTTAATGTTTCTGGAATCAGGATGTAATACTATTAACATGCAAATAGTATTATAGTACTTTTTTTTGTAGAAAATGTTGTTTTTAAATAGTGGGTCTTACAATCCATGGTGTATTGAAACCAAGCAAACAAGGTATTTCCTGTTCACACTAAATGTGCTTTTAAGCAGAGTATATGTAAAACTTCGTAGCTCCTTTTTAAATTGGTCCAAAATTGAAACCTGTAGTATGTGTTATATTTGTTCCCTGTTTTCAGCATAGATGAATTCTATTTTTCTTTCCTTTCATATCCTTGGGTTTTGCTGTGTGGGGGTGTGACACTTAACCATTTTTCCAGAAATGTTTACCACTAAATCTTGAAAGAGGAGTCTACAAATTTCTGTATGATTTTGTAGGGCTTCCAAAACCCTATAACATCTCTTTCTGCTAAAATTGGTTGGAGTAAGGGGAATATTTGAAAAAGACATTAGGTAAGAAGGCCTATCTATGCACATTAACTGTTATAATGAAAAGCCAAGGAAAAAAGACAAATTTGTAGCCTTAGAATTTCTATGTGGATCACATTTGGAAACCAGTGTTAATTTAATCCATACATAATATCAAAGAATGCTTTAGTGTGTGCTCATCTTTAAAGGAAGTGTTCAGGAAAACATGATACAATAAGCTAAGACTCTAATAACCTCACATTCTGGAACTTCAGTAAAAACAGACCAGTACAACACTTTTATTCTATTTTCACAGCAACTTTTTCTGTAACCTTCTGATTAGGCCAAATTAGACATATGTTCAAGTTTGGTTCTTTTATAAATTCAATCATTATTTTTTAAAAATGCAAAGTCTATATGTTATTTTTAAAACCTGTTTTGCACATTAGAAATAAGACAGAACCAAATATTTATCAAGCTAAGTTAGGGTAGTTTCTTGACCATGAAGAAATAAAAGTCAGAAGCCGCTCTAAGTTTTGTTGTAAGAAGAAAAAATTATACTATTCAAACTAAAATCTCCTGGAACACTGAAAAGACATGTCAATGTGAATATCCCTGACATCCGAAAGAATCTGGATCAAAGGCAAACTTTTGACCAAACAGATGCCAAAAGTAAATTGTCTTCCTAAGACAGGAAGCTGGCCATTTTCTTTCCTTGCTGAATTTGAATTTTCCATGAACTATATACCATGTATTCTATCACACACAAACCCAAATAATAGGATCATACACTGCTATGCTTTTTTTTTATTTTTAAGAGATAGGATCTCACTACATTCCCCAGGCTGGATTCAAACTCCTGAGCTCAAGTGATCCTCTCACCTCAACCCCGAGTAGCTGGGACTACTGGTGTTTGCCACCATGCCCAGCTTTCATACATTCTTGTAAATACATAAACATGAGACTACGGGATTAGAAGTAAAATCTTCATGGAGATGAAGCTGAGGCAAACTGTTATTAAGGACACCTGACCTGCTCTTTTCTGTGACTCAGATTTTTACTAGTACTTTTGTAAAATGGGAACAAGCTTCAAACAGAGGAATTGCACGCCTTGATTTATATTTCCACATAGCTCATTAGGGCTATGTGGAAATATAAATAATTGGCTTATAAGCGACTAAAGATATAATGCTCTAAAATCTTGAAAAAAAATCTTAATTCCCAACTCCTTTGCAGGACCACAGTGCTAATGGAAATAGATGTCTTATTCCCAGACATTATGTCTCCCATCCTGTCAGGTAATGGAAGTGTCGTCTACACACTATTTTCAGCAACAAATTCTCTCAATTTGTTTCCTGCATCCTAAAAGCCTGATCTCTTATCTGCCTTCTTGCACTTTATTCCACTGTACCCAATACTCCTGATTTTCCAGAAACATGGGATTGTGGGCACTGTGAATTGCATTATGAATTCAAGGAATTGAGTTAAATGATATGATTGTGTTGGTTTAAGGCCCATCTTTGAAAAATTATCATGAAATATTTAAGTACACAAACAGTACAGACTATATTAAATCAGCACCTATATTCCCATCACTCACTTTAAGATATGAAACATTACTGACACAATTGAAGCACCTCAACTTTTCTCCCCTGAGGAAATTCCTTGCCAGTATTTGGTCATTTTTTTTTCCCCATTCATTTATTCTTCTACTATATATGCCCCCATAAACATATATTATTTTTCATGCTTCCAATTTTAAATATCATATTCTTCTAAAACATTCTTCTTTGTTCATCTGTGTTTCATCCCTGTTTCATATGCAGCTCTAAATATTTTCTATTGCCATAGTATTCCATTGTATGACTATCATATAAATCTATTCTATTATTGATGGACATTTAGATTGTTTCCAGGTTCTTACTATGTAAAAATAATGGTGCTATGAACTTTGCTATTTGCTATCTCACTGCACCAATGTGAGACTTGCTCTGGGATATGCACCTAGGAGAACTGTTAGATTGCAGGGTCTTCAACATTACTAGATATGCTAGTTGCCTTCCAAAGTGGTTATACCAATTTACGCTCTCATCAGCAGATCTGAGGTCCCACTCCTTCACATTCTGTGAGATTACAGGCCCTTTGTAAGCAGGGCACAGCTTTTGGAATCCTCTGAGATGAGGATACATTCCTCTAACTAGTGCAAGTGCTAGTTACCCCAAGGGCATTTTTAGCTTGGCTCCATGTTTTTAGGTTAATTTGTAGGTTTTGAGGTTTCATGAATTTGACAGTAGTGTGAATTCAAATCCTGAAGCTATGGGCAGGTAAGCTCATAGAATTCTCAGAGAGGCCTCTTTTAAAAAATGTTTTGAAAATCAAAAGCACAGGCCAAGTCAGAAAGGCTCCTTGTGGTCTTCCTGGCCAGCAGGAGATTTTCTTTTCTTGTCTACCCTTGTGCTGAGAGTGTTGGTTATTGAAGGGCTTCAGTGTTGGTTATTGAAGAGCTTCAGCATTAGGTACAGCGCTCAGTTGTAACTTGATGTTATATGGGCTGAAGGCTTTGAGTGGCCATTAATATCTAAACTCCTTGTTGACTGAGACTGCTACCCTCCTCCCCACTACCCAGCCTCCTGCCCCATTTCACACTTCTGGTTTTTATTTTGTTGGGGAGGAGATTTCTTTTATTTTCTTGTTTAGGCCCTGAGGGATACGTTTTCCTATTATTTTCTTGTGCCCTTAGCCATATATTTAATAGGGAAGATGGTAAGCTCCTCTCTCTCTTCATAATTTTCTATGTAAATAACAACTAAAGGGAAAACACAGAGCATAAAGTTTTGAGGTTGTATTTATTTCAATATGGAAATCTTGTTTTCCAAACCTGCAGTGTCCAAAAGAACCTTCTGAATGAGGGGACCGTTCTCTAATCTACTCTGTTCAGTGTGGCAGGCCCTTGTCACATGTGGCTAATGTGTCTGATAAACTAATTCTTAAATATTATTTTAGTTAATTTAATAAAAATGGCAACATGTAATTAGTGGTTATTGTATTTAACAACACAGTTCTAAATGATAATATTTCTAGTCCCCTGGGTGGCTTTATGTACTGGTAAACTCGTGTTGTCTTGCAAATCTGACATTTTGGAGGATGTAAATATATTTGAGGATGAAATATTTGAAACGTGACTTCAGAATATATGTCACCACAGGCTACGCATGGTGGCTCACACCTGTAATCTCAGCACTTTGGGAAGCTGAGACGGGTGTGGCGGGGGGTGGGGGGGGGTGACCTGAGGCCAGGAGTTGGAGACCACCCTGGGCAACAAAGCAAGACCCTGTCTCTCTGATTTTTTTTTTTTTTTTTAATTAGCCAGACATGGCAGACATGGGGGTGTGTACCTGTTGTCCTAGCTACTCAGGAGGCTGAGGCAGGAGGATCACATGAGCTGTAGGAGTCTTCAGCTGCAGTAAGCTACGACTGTGCCACTGAATGTCAGCGTGGGTGACAGAGCAAGACCCGATCTCTAAACAAACGAACAAACAAACAAAGAACATATGCCACCACAAAACTATAGAGCCCATTATTCTGATAATCAGGTATTTCTTGTCTGATTTTTCTTTCTAAGAATTTTCAAAGATCTACAGTGATCAAGTTTAAGTGTACATTCTTCCCATTGCCAGTTTCTGATCTGAAAGTCAGAATATCACTTTCTGAAAGCTTTTTCAAGAGTATTTATGAAGTATTAAAGTGTTAAGAAATCCTGAGGATAAATAACAAGGAGCATAAATATACTATTTAGAATGCAACATAATATACTTAAGAGTTCAATTTGCCATATCTTTGAACTGAAAAGCTTACTGGAAACCTGAAAAATATGTACAAGTAAAAACATGAACACTTCATATGATTCACTAATAGCATTTTATGGAAAAAAAAAAAACAAACACCCAACCAGGTGCGGTGGCTCACACCTGTAATCCCAGCACTTTGGGAGGCCGAGGTAGGTGGATCACCTGAGGCCAGGCATTCAAGACCAGCATGGCCAAAATGGCGAAACTCTGTCTCCACTAAAAATACAAAAATTAGCCAGGTGTGGCGGTGCACGCCTGTAGTCAGTCCCAGCTACTCAGGAGGCTGAGGCAGAAGAACTGCTTGAACTTCAGTGGTGGAGGCTGTAGTGAGCAGAGATCGCACCACTGCACTCCAGCCTAGGCGACAGAGCAAGACTCCATCTCAAAACAACAACAACAAATAAGACAAAACAACAATAAAAAAACCCAAGTCTACCGCTCTAGGCTTAGACTGGGCTGATACCTGCATTTTGTTTTCTAACTTTCAAAGGGCATTGAATTATATAAAATATCTCTTTAAAAAAATTTTTTTGGCCGTAGGTAGAGATTAAGAAGGCTAAAGCAATAATGCATATGTGAATTACAATGAGAACACATACATACATATTTGAGAAGGCCACATAAGCCTGGCTGGCACATTTGGCCATTTTACTGGCTGGCCTTCAAAAATAAAGATTAAAAAAAATGTATCCAGATACAATTTCTATGTCCCTGTACAAAATTGATGCCAACAGGTTTGGCATTTTAGGAAGACACTCAAACAGATTCTAGAAAAAGAAGTCACTTCATAGGATGAACAGACTAGGTCACAAATGAAAAAGCTAAACATTTGTTTTTTAAAACTCACCACAAATTTCCAAATAAAACTGTTTGAAACTTATGTTCAGAGATATTTTCACTGTACTTACACGACTCGAAAATCTGTAAGAACCAAAGCCCCTAAATTCTACTGAACATATTTCAAACATTTTGCCTAACGAGAATTTTTTTAAACACTCTCAAAAAATTTTAAAAAGAAATTTTCTCTGTAAAGGATTTTCAGCATTTTGAATATGTACATTTTCTCAGAGTGTATGTAGCCCACTCTTCTCTTGATAATCTTCATAAAAACGTCTCAATGACTCAGGAATTCTAGGTGTCACAATGCTCAAGGCTTGAGTGAAATGTCTTTTCATGATGAAATTGGCTTGAATGTCTTCTTCCAGAGCCAGAAGAGCTGCCTCTCTGCAGACGGCTACAATCTGAAGTTTTAAAAAATAAGTAAATAAAAGGAGGTAGAAAACAAACAGTACTCTTTTAAAAACAATATTCTGAATCTTCATCTGTGGTGCCTTCTACATATGTCCATTGCTCAAATTTATCTACAAGAATGTCCACTCAAGTTTTCAAAAGGATAAAAGGTAATCATATAGAGCTTTCTATTCTTTCCTTCATCCCAAAGCAATGTATTAGGTACACAGAACCAGGAGTGCCAAAAGATATCTAAGAAGTGGCATTTGCTTTTAAGAGCATTTGCTCTTAACCATAAAGGTGGGTAGCTGTGCACGCAGATACTTTTAACACGGGATGGCAAAAGATGCATGTGTCTATGTGGCAGGGGGAGGCAGAAGCCAACGGTCAAGGGAGGGCAGAACGGGGAGATTTTCTGATACAGAGTAAGGCCTTGATCATCAACACACCTTGTCATAGCACAGAGTTTCCACATTCCTTTCAACCTTTGATGTATTACCAGCATGTAAAAGCATTTCTTTACGTGTATCTCTTTAACAATTTCTTCAATCTTGGGAATTTCAGATAGAGTTGTCAACATTTACTTTGGAGAGTTGCATTAGAACAGAGAAGTGAATGCTGTTTACTCAGCCCGGAAAGCTGGAAGAATTGAAAAGAATCTGGGGAGGGGGTGGAATGGATGCAGAGGGAGGAAGGAGGAGGCAGTAGGAAAACGGAAGGGGAGGAAGGTTCAAGAATCCCGAAATGTGTTTTTAAGCCCTCTGGACTTCAGACAGAGGAAGCAGGCTGATGCCAGTGTCATTCTAAAGACACATTACAGTGGTGAAAAGAGCTTGTGGGATGAAAAGAGATATTGTGATTTTCAGGGCAACAGGGAAAACAGTGATTGATATTGACTGCGCCCTTATATCGGTAAATGAAAGGGCCAGCTGAAACACATTTGTCCAGCCATTCAGCATATTTTCTCTGTTTGTTCACTCACTGAAAAGAGTTCCTCTGCTTATGCTGGGCTAATGGCTGCCAAAGCAGTTTAGTAGCTTTTTAGGGGATTTAGCAGCATGTTTAGGGAGCTTTGAAAAACATGCATAGATTTAGATGGCTTTGTCAAATTACGACAATGTAACTATTAGTTCTGGGCTTCATTAATGAGCACTGAAGTTAACTATAGTGGTTATGCATGTTAATGTTTTTCTGAAAAAAGAGAGTGGCTATCAACTTGTTGAAGGAAAAAACAAAACTTCAAGGGATTAGTAAAACCACTTTATCACATGTTCTGGTGCAAAAAAGAGTTCTTTTGAAAACAGGAATGTGATAATTAATAAGCACAGTAAAAGCCTGTGAAATGCTCAGCATGGTAAACTGGGCATTTCACAGGCTTTTACTGTGCTTATTAACTATCCATCCGATGGTTCCACTGTGCTCTAAGGAAACCTTGGAGATCTCTATAAAGGGAGGTGAAGGGACCAAGTGGGGAGAGCCCCCACCCACACCCCTCTGAGGAGCACTTCTTTTATCCAGACAAGAATTTGAAGCATTGGTTGCAAGGCTAAAAAGTCTGAAGAATCATTGAAGGAGCAAAGAGCACTACATTTCCTGCTGGGTGGTGGAGCTCTCTTTCTGTCTCCTGCACACCTCCCCCACCCTTCATAGCTGAGACTCCCTCAGGGATGTCAGAGCCTGGCACATAATGGCTGGAAACATTTATTGAGCATCTACTATAGGAGTGGACAAATACCAATTACTGTACTAATTCATTTGCTATATGACTGATATCCCCCTGTTTTTGCACAATGCAGTGAGAAGTATGCCTAAAGTCTGATGGAAACGTATCAAACAGAGTGACCAGATGAGCATGTGTACCGTGGTGGCTGGGGTGGGGGCTGGATAAATAGAGGGGGCTGAGAAAAAGAAAGGGTGCCTGGAAGCTCTCAAAGTTTCTAGGATTTGGTTCACATGGCCAGATGGGTGGTTTGCCCTGCTGGCACATCCGAGGAAGGGAACCAATTGTCAGATAGGCTTCCACCCTCAACACACAGTAATCAAACTGGCAAAAGAAGAAATGATTGTATTCTTTTAATTGCTGGAACCTCAGGGAGCCTAACAAAGCAAAATAAATGTAGGTAGTGGGAAGTGTTACATCATTAGGGCCTAGAAGGCTGTCCTTAGGGGCAGTATCGCTTGGCAATTTCACTTTCCTTCCTTCACATTTGATTCTACAGATTTTTCTATGAGCTATAATTTGTGTGTGTGTGTGTGGGGGGGGGGTAGCTTACATGGTAGTGACAAAGTGGATATTGGTGGTGAGTTACGGTCAGAGAAGTAGTGACCCCTTGAAATGTGGATGTTTGTAACTTAGAGCCTCTAGTGTATGTCAGTGATTGAGAAAAATTCCCCTACTATATCTAGTACTCTCCTAACTCTTAATAAAACAATTCCATCTAGCTTGGAGAACTATGAAGCTATGAGATATAGAACACTTGGACAGAGTTTTGACCAGATCACTAATGTTTGGATTAGATAGAGATGACCTAGAGAACCTCTGAGAGTTAATGAAAAGAGAAACATGGGTACCTAAAGACCTCATATAAAAGTGTCTTACTCTGCGTAGAGGAAGGCGTGTAGCTGTCTGTATGTCCTAGGGTACGAGAAACACTGAATTCAACACTTGCTTCAATACACATTACTCTGTTTCTTTTTATTTATAAATGTTCCAAAGAGCTAGTCAATAAGGTAATCTTTTTCTGTCACTCTTACTCTCCTATCACATTTACTTAGCAATAAACAGCCAGTCAGTAACTGAGGGAAACGTAAATAGGACACTACAAATAATTGGCCAGCCATTCTTTCGTCAACCAACATCCACTGAATAGCTACTGTGTGCAATAACTATATGAAGCCAGGTGGATGACGCAGGCATGTCTGGGACATAGCACTCCTCTTCCCATGCTCACAAACCAGTAGCGGATGCACAGAAGTGAAATGCTCTGTGTGCCAGTATATCAGAAGTACTGTCAGGGAGGCAAATGGAAAGGGCTTTAGTGTGGAGAGAAGGAATAAATTACAGCTTTGGAAACCAAAGTGTGAAGAACAGAACTGAGAGCTGCATACAGGTAAAGGAAAGGATTAGCAGGAACAAAATGAGCAGAGAAACAGGAAGGTGGGAAGGAAGAAAACATGGATTACATTGAACTAGCCTCAGTAGACAGAATGGAGAATTTTTTAAAAAAGAATAATTCTACCATCAAACATAACCAAAATTAACAATGATAGTGTTTTCAAAGTCATGAGGGCCACAATGACAGTGAAGGCTAGTCAGTACCAGACCTCTCTAAAGCTCTAAACCAAATCCACAAGCAGCTGATACACAAGCAGCTGACAGAGCGTAACTCCTAAAAGTTCCTTTTGTTTTTATTTTTTCCTCATGAAAAGGCTTCTTAGTAGAAATTCTAAAAGCAAAAGCATTGACTGGATTATTGGATTTTTTCTCCTAGCCCAAATAAAAAGGTAGATCTGGAAACAGATGTATTCTTAGGATATCCATGATGGCTGGTTTCTATCTGCTCTGGGAGCCACTTACTGTGGCATGAGTTCCAAGATATGATATAATACTTCCCAAGAAAAGTGCAGCTTTCCTGCTCATTTTCATGGCCCATGCCACCATTTCCCTGAAGAAATTAGTGTCTGTTCAGGAGAAGTATTCTATGGTCAAATAAGTTTTGGGCAACACTATATAGGTTGAATATTCCTTCTCTGAAATGCTTGGGACCAGACGTTACAGATTTTGGAATATTTGCATTCTGCTTATTGGTTGAATATCTGTAATCTGAAAATCTGAAATCCAAAATGCTGCAACGAGCATTTCCTTTGTGTGTTATGTTGGTACTCAAAAGTTTTGGATTTTGGAGCATTGAGGACTTCAGATTAGTGATACTCAACCTGTATATATTCTGTTCCCCATGGTGCACAATAGAATTTTAAAGGTTTTACAAAGGCTAGTGATGATCAGTTTGATTTTCTTTAACCCAATGTAATGGTCTGAATGTGTTTCTCCAAAATTTATATGTTGAAACTTAATCTCCAATGCTACTTACTAGTATTAAGAGGTGAGGTCTTTGGGAGGTAACCAGGTTGTGAGGGTTCTGTCCTCATTGACAGATTTAGTACCCTTATAAAAGAAGCCTGATGGAGCTGGTTGGCCCTTCAACCATGTGAGCACACAGCTAGAAGGTATGTCTACAAGGAATAGGCTCTCATCAGACACCAAATCTGCTGGCATCCTGATCTTGGACTTCCCAGTTTTCAGAAGTATGAGCAATAAATTTGTATTATTTATAAGTTGCCCAGTCTAAGGTATTTTGTTATAGCACCATAGTGGACTGTGACATTCATTGTTTCCTATAGAACACTTTCCCTCTCCCGTTTCTGGCAGAACATCTATACATGGTTTACTGGTGATCTATGGCACATAACTTTGGGAGATACCAAACAACTCACTCAGGGCACATTGTGGCTCTTGCCTATTAGCATAGCTTTTTACTTTTGCTCTCCCCTATTCCAAAATAGAAAAAGGAAGCGGGTGGAGGAGAAGGGGAGAAGATGGGGAGAGGCCTGAGACACAGAAGAAAGGCCAGTGTGTTTAATGGAGTCAAAGGGCAGCAACAGTGGCAGTAGCCAAACCACTGACTTGTGCTCTGGATATATAAACAGTCAAGGTATGTTTGCTGAAGAGTTACTTAACTACAGGCACATTTTCAAAAAGATGCATACTATGTGCATCTTTCCCAGATTTGGCCAATCTTCAGTATTTTTAGTTACTTATGTTTCATAAGATCTAGATAAGCAGTTCCCAACCTTTTTAGCACCAGGGACTGGTTTCATGGAAGACAGTTTTTCCATGGACAGGGAGTCACAGAGTGGGGGTGGTTTTGGAATGAAACTGTTCCACCTCAGATCATCAGGCGTTAGATTCTCATAAGGAGTGTGCAAGCTAGATCTCTTGTATGCACAGATCACAATAGGGTTCACACTCCTAAGGGAATCTAATGCCGCCGCTGATCTGACAAGACGCAGAGCTCAGGTGGTAATGCTCGCTTGCCCACTGCTCACCTCCTGCTGTGCAGCCTGGTTCCAACAGGCCATGGACCAGTACCGGTGCACGGCCTGGGGTGGGAACCCCTGATCTAGATGTTGTCAGTTCTTCTTAAGTTCTTGGAATGAAAGAAAGTGAATAACTAAAATTGTTTAATGCTGTGATATATGTTCATCTCAAGCCAGTTTGGAGCACTACTCTGCATTTAGTTCTTTCTGCAGAACTAATTTCTAACATAAACTAGAAATTCTAGCAGGAATACAATTATGCCTGTGTTATTTTTGAGAGATGCTTTCTTAGGTATCAAAATTTATCCCATAGGAACAGGAGCTTCTTTGTTGTACTGTCACAGAAAAAAAACTGCCCTGGATTTGAGCACGATTTCAGAACATTTACAAACAGTGCAGTAACATATAGTCATGTGTTGCTCAACAACAGGGATATGTTCTGAGAAGGGCACTGTTGGGGCTTTCGTTGTTGTATAGATACGAGATGGTAATAGCCCATTACACACTAGGCTATGGGGTCTCTCCTACTGCTCCTACACTACACGCCTGTACAGCATGTTACTGAATACTGTTCGCAGGCAGCTGTAACGCAATGGTAAGTATCACATAGAAAAGGGACAGCAAAAAAAAAATATTATAATCTTACAGAACCACCATCATATATTTGGTCCACTGTTGACTGAAATGTCATTATGTGCTGCATGACTGTATATTGTTTTGGAGGACCAGAATGGAATCTTTGCTAAAAAAAATTATTCAAATGGTGATTTATTGTCTCACTTGATGAAACTAACCTAAGATTATGGGATTTTCCTTTCTGTATTAAGCTTTGGAAAAGTAAGGTCTTTTCAGATAAATTTGCCAACATATCTCTCTATTTGGGAATGAATACTATAGAAACTGAAGGGAAAAAACCTTCAATTTAAACTAGGACCTTTCTCATTCCTATCTATAAAGTTTGTAGGAAAACCTAATGAGGGGTGTGTGTGTGTGTGTATATACATGTATGTGTGTATCTACACTGAACGCAGGGACCACCACAAAGCTCATCACTCTGCCGGCATCCCATTCAAAATGCAGATGGAGCTGGGTGTAGTGGTATAGGCCTGCAGTCATGCTACTTAGGAGGCTGTGATGGGAGGATCACTTGAACCCAGGAGTTCAAGGTCAGGCTGGGCAACACTACAAGACTCTGTCTCTAAAAAACAAACAAAAAGCAAAAGTAGATAAAGTCTGGAACAGTTTCAGTGATGGGGGAATTCAGCTGAATTTTTCCCATGAGGCCATAAAGAACTCTGCTGAGATGTATAGGTGAATAGACAAGTTTGAATCACAGACTGTCTGGAATGTTAAACTAACTGTTTAGAAAGAAAACCCTTGGTCGCTCAAGCTCCTTAACTACTTTGGCAAAAAGGATTTTGGAAGCTTTCCCCCTAATCCCTTCACCATCTTGTCTTCTTCCCCCATAGGCTGCAGACTAGATCATAGAAATGAATTATTAACCAACTGCTAGCAAGATTGCTTTTGCCATTGGGCTGTTAAAACAGACAAACAAACAAAAAAACCCTTTTGGCTGGCTCTGTAAATCTGAGTATATAATCTTAATCAGTTTTGACTAAAAAATCAATACCCAACTAGCCTGGTTAACAGGGTGAAACCTCGTTTCTATTAAAAATACAAAATATTAGCCGAGCCGGGTGTGGTGGTGTGCACCTATAATCCCAGCTGTTGGGGAGGCTGAGGCAGGACAATCACTTGAACCCAGGAGGCAGAGGTTGCAGTGAGTCAAGATCGTGTGCCATTGCGCTCAGCTTGGGCAGTAACAGTGAAACTCTCCAAAAAAAAAAAAAAAAAAAAAGATACCCAAGCTTTAGAATATATATACACCTTTTTGCAAAGGTAAAAACATTATCTGTTTGTGGAAATGAGAAAATGAGACAAAAGACTAGCAGAGTGGGCCCAAGATCTCACTGTCAGAGCTGGATGAAGACATGCCTTCGTTTCAGTGGCCATGACACTAATTTATTTTGTGCCAACAGGTCACAAATTTTCTTTCCATTTGTTCAGCAGTAATAACAGATCTGATGATCGAATATCTGACAGAAACATAAAACAACAAAGGCAGGATCTCACAATGTAAATGATTTAGGCATATCTGAAATGAATTCCTATGAGGTACGAAAGGAAAAGATTTATAATGAAAATGTTTAGAAATCCTCAAAGCCACTGAATAAAATAGTAATGAGTTTCAACTGTGGCAAAAAAAAGTCAGCAATGAAAGCAAAGGGACATGTAAATATAAAATTTCATACTATATTTTACATTTATATATTTTACGCTATATTTTATATATATAAAATTTCAAGCTCTCTAAAAAGCAGTTCCTTTATAACAACAATACAGGATAACTGGATTACTCGAGACAGCTCCACTTGTGAGCAGTGTGGGGAAGCAACTCCGAGGGATGAGAAGGCTCTTGACCATTGAACCTTGGGAAATCTAATTACCTCACTTTTAAATGCAAAAGGGCAAAAGAGGCAATTGTGCAGACTTCTGAATGCCATGAAGAATAAGAACAATGTCTTACTTCACTGTGGAAAAAAATGAAACCTCTTATACATAGCCTACGGTTCTTTCCCCAATTCATGAGACAAGAAGAGTTTAAACAGGTGGCTCAGTTTAGCAAAACAGAAACAGGCGTATTGTGAAAATTAAAACCAACATGGTTTTTAAGCAAGCAGTAATAATTTTAAAAAACGATGTGATAAAGAGTAACAGTCAAGGCAAAGACTGCTTACCAAAAACTAATCAACAGGAAGGAAAACCGAAAACGTTGGGCCCTATTCTGGGTATTGATTCCCACTGTGCTTTCACTCTTCCCCAGTTCTTTTCAGTTTCACAGTAATACTAGCTGCTTTTCTGGTGCATTGACTGATTAGAAACCCAATTGTAAATTTAAGCAGTTGCTTCCATTTCCAGATAAGACCTGGGTAGTATCAGCACGTCCTTGTTATTGGCTGTAAACAGCTGACTATAATGACAACAGGCAAACATACCCATGAGAGTGCACGTAGGCATGGGAAGAACAGACACCGCTGTAAGTGGGCCTGTGGAGGAGGGGAACTAAGAGCCGCTCCCTTCCAATAGGGATGCTGAAATTCAAACTTAGCCTTCCTCACTACATTCCCGATGGCCTCTCAGATTATGTACATTCTCAAAGAAGGTGAAGGGGTAATAAGGTCTGATGGTGACTTAAACAACTACCTAAATTCTTGGTTCCTGTCATCCCCTCCCTACACTTCTGGCAGGCACAGGGAGCACTTGGATCTGTGGAGAAAATGAAGCCAGCATTTTTTTTTTTTTTTGAGACAGAGTTTCGCTCTTGTTACCCAGGCTGGAGTGCAATGGCGCGATCTCGGCTCACCGCAACCTCCGCCTCCTGGGTTCAGGCAATTCTCCTGCCTCAGCCTCCTGAGTAGCTGGGATTACAGGCACACGCCACCATGCCCAGCTAATTTTTTGTAGTTTTAGTAGAGACGGGGTTTCACCATGTCGACCAGGATGGTCTCGATCTCTTGAACTCGTGATCCACCCGCCTCGGCCTCCCAAAGTGCTGGGATCACAGGCTTGAGCCACCGCGCCCGGCCCAGCATTTTGAAATGTGCCAGAAGAGGAAAAGTGGCTCCTGAGAGCTGAATTCACACATCTAGTTTAACCAGTATGCGGGAGGTCTGCTTAAAAGTTCATAGGAAAACTACAACTGCATCCTAGAGATTGTAATTTAATGGTACACACAAGGTCATGGCCACACAGCAATTTCTTGTGTGAGTGAGTGAACTGCACAGTTCAGGCTACAGTATCAGCAGGGACCAAGCTGGAGGAGAAAGACACCCTCACATCCTTCTTCTGCAGCTGCACACTGAATCCATGCATTGCCAGAGATGATGTCTCTAGGCTCAGCCGTGGCAGCCTGGCTGCTGCCTCCGCTGTTTTGCATGAAGCAAGCATGTCTTCCACTGAGGCTGAAATGTGCTTCTCAGCTTTTTTTGTATTTCAAGTGTACTAAATAGCTTTAAAGAATCTACCAAAAGAAATGGGCTGCAGGGCTTTGAAGAGTTTTAGGTATTTTCAAGAAAGTGGTTTTGTTAAAAGCGTCTTCTGTCTGGAACACCTGTGACCTGTTGAGCTTAATTGAGCTGCAGCTGGCGATGATTGTGGTGTAGCTGCTGCAGGGCCTGGGCGCTGACATTGTGTTCCCTCTGCTCACCCCCACCTCGCTTTTCTTTTCACGTTCACAGCCTTGCGACCTCCTTCCCTGTGTGTCTGAGGGATTAGGAACCCAGTAGAGTGATGTGCTGTTTGTGAACAGCATGCACTGGAGGTGCTTCAAGGAGGAGGCTACCTGGGAGATTATGTGCTCATGTGGATGCAGGCCCATTTACCCAGGCCCATTGAGACCTGATGAAAGGTGGTTGAATGGCCAGGCATGAAAGATGTGACTGAAGGGAGCACAGCAGGCTCCTGGCTGCAGAGCAGCAGATGGAAGTCAGACTATCACAAGCACAAACAGCAAGGGGTGCCCCAAACTGCCAAGAAAGCAGCTCAGGGAGTAAAATGGTGCTGGAGAAGGGAATACAGAGGTAAAAGCAAGCAGCACTTAAAGTGCCACTTCACTAAAAACTGTTTAAGTGGTGAGTAGAGAAGTGAGTATTTTGGAGGCCAGATTTCAGATTTAAGGAATTACCTAATTTTTGCTCTTGGGCTTAATTCCCTTGAACTGTCTGCAAAATAGGCTTTATGATAATTAATCCATCTGGGATTATGTTAAAGTCATAGAATGGAGGATGCCATACATAAGAAAATAAAAATTTCTGTAAAGACACACTCAAAGCTTAATGACATTAGAGAATGGGAAAACTCTTGGTTGCTTAATTTTGTTGATTCAAAGCTGGTTTTGTTTGTTTTTGTTTTTAAAGACAGGGTCTCTCTCTGTTGCCTAGGCTGGAGTGCAGTAGTTTGAACATGGGTCACTGCAGTCTCGACCTCCTGGGCTCACGTAATCCTCCAGTCTCAGCCTTCCAAGTAGCTAGGGCTACAGGTGTGTGCCACCACGCCTGGCTTTTTTCTGTTTTATAGAGATGGAGTCTTACCATGTTGTCCATGCTGGTCTCTAACTCCTGGCCTCAAGTGGTTCTCCTTTTTTGGCCTCCCAAGTGTTGGGACTATAGGCGTGAGCCACCATGCCTGGTCTTAACATTATCTTGAGGTCTTTAAAATTTATAGCTAAAGTATATATTCAGTGTATAACCTTTCATTATAAACTTGCATGGCGAAGCCTAATTTTTGCTCTTTAAAATTTTATTTACTTATTTTAGAAGATGGGGTTGCAGTGTTGCCCAGGTTGGCCTTGAACTCCTGGGCTCAAGCAATCCTCTTGCTTCAGCCTTCCAAATAGTTTTTGCTTTTTAAAAATTTATAAAATTGATTATTCCACAGAGCTTTGGGGCTGAAAAGATCTTGAGATTTTATTTCATAGTTCCAGCATTTGTATCTGTGGGGATTTTAAATGTTTCTAACTTTAATTGAACAGTAGTGAGATTTTTAAAAAGTATTTTTAGTTTTAAAAAGAGCATACCAATTGGTATGGGAATGGAGAGAAAAGGAACCACAGTGGTAGGAAAGGAGAGCGATAAGAGAGCAAACAGATGTTGGGAGCCCCCTATTCATTCATTTATTCAAGGAATCTTGATTGACCACCTACAAGGAAGCAGGCACTGGGGAATACAACAGTAAAAAACAGTCTTGCTTTCATGAAACAAGGTGTGCAAAAGCACTGGCTCATATACCTAATCTTCAAGGTTCAGTGCAAATGTTTCCACTGGGGAAGCATTCCTAGAGGTGACCTCACTACCTCCCCATGCCTGTTTGTTTTGGGGTCAGTTTTATAAAACCACAGGTGCCTGCACTTCTCTGCCATATCGCAATCATCAAGATATGGAGTTATTTGTGTTAAATGTCTATCTCCCTTCCTAGCACAGAAGTTCCATAAAGGCCCTGCAGCCTTGGTCTTGCTCTACTTCCCAGACATACCAAGTTAGCACATCATGTGACCTACCAATCTAGTCCAAAAAAAGGTCTCTGGCTAAGATCATCTTTGAACAAAGATATAAACTCGTTTTTGCCTTAGAAAAAAAAAATACACACATGTTCACATACACACAGAGGTGGCTCCTGCTGGGACAACTGTAGTCAGGACAATTGTCTACTATGGACTAAAAAGACAAAAAGGTATCAGGCACAATAAGTCATCCTATGTTGAGGTTTGTATTTGTGGGCTTTTGTGGGGCTGATGACCAAGCTGTGGCTGGAAAGCTGACAGCTCTGGAGGAGGCACCAAACTTTGGGTAAAAGCACTCATGTACTGGGAGAGCTTGAGGTTGGTCCTGGACAAAGAGGAGAGGAGGACAGGGGATGTCCCTGGGAGAAGAAAGCAAGCAAAGTTAGCACTCCTCCCCAAGTCTAGAGCATCTGAACCCCCCTGCTGGTGGTCTGGGAGCTTGGGAGGAAGCTGCTGGGGGGAAGGTGTGGACAAGTGTGTTAAACTGGTTTTGATATTCCCCATGTTTCCTCATCTGTCAGATTTCTTTACTGCCAGTCCTCCCATCTTGCCTCAATGATACACACATAAAGCTGCCACCTGTGAAACTCTGTAGGTTCACCTGGGTAGTCTAGTTTGGGATTCTGGATTCTCTCAGTACTTTCGTGGCATATGTGGCAGGGGTGGGTATGAGCTGTTAGAGCCTGTTGTTTCTTTATATCCAGTCTTAATCTGGAATGCGTGTCTTTTACTACTTTCCCATTCTCCAATCTGGTGTAGGCTGGCCTGGGCTAATCAGCAGATTTGGTTGGCATCCCTAAAATCATTTGAAGAAAACAGCATGGTGTTAATGGCTATCTGTGTTAAATAGGGAAAAAAATGACTTGACAATATGTAGCTAGCTAAGAGGCGGTGAAGATAGGTCCTCATGAATAACCAATAAGTATACCATTAGCACATGACAGAGAGTGAGAAGAAAATATGATTATGTACATTACACTTATTTTATGGATGTCATACTTATTGACAGTGGTATGTTTCCTCGAAGAAAGCTCTTTTTCCCTCATCTAGCATATAAATAAATATGGATTTAAATTAGGTAAAATCACATCATCCCCATCACATAAGATATTTTGAAAATATCCAGTATATATTCATGTATCTTCTTTATTTTTGTATTTTTAAGGTGGTCTCTGCTTCCTCTGACTGGTAATACTTACGTTTGTTTATAAACCATGTATTAGAAGCTCACATTATATTATTTCATTTTAATTTCAAATAATAATAAAGCAATCTTGTCTTTGTTATATTAACTAGACACTATTTCAAGTGGTGTTTCACTAGTTTTGTGTGTTTGTTAGCCATATAGTAAAGATTCTTAGAGTCTATGGATATCTAGATGGATCTAAGAATACACTGAAACTTATGAAAACATATACCCAGGTATGCATATTATCAATTTTTCTATAGAGAGGTTCAAAACTTTATAGTCTAAAAAGGATCCAAAGCCGAAAAGGGTTAGGAACCACTGCTCTATCATAACTATATTTCAAACCTTCTTAAATCCTCTGAATGCTTCATAATAATACCTGCTTTCCCCTTTACAGATGATGTAGGCCAGAATACAGTTTGGCTGGAATTGTCACAGTTGAGGAGTACAGGAAATACAAAGTGGAGCTGCTCATGCTGGAGGTGAGTGGGTTTTATTTTTGTAGATCATTCTCTTGTACCCTAGAAAATGTCAACAGCTGCCCCTGAGTATAACTAAATGCTTGTTTAGATCTTTATCGATATGAAGAGAAACCTAAAGACCTGTGTCTTGTTTTCATCTATTTTTTTTAAAAAATAGGGTAATACAACTGCAAATTTAAGCACACTAGTTAAGAAATGCAAAATCGAAGTTCCCAAGATAAGATCAGACTTTACAAGTGGCATGTATTAACTATGCATAATTTCAGTTAACCGGTGAGTGAATTTAAATGCATACAGGTTTGGAGGTTTGATAACAACACTATATACTGGATATTTAGACACTGAAGAAGTTGTTTCCTTATCTGCAAAATTATATGGGTGGTTGTCTTATAAGCAATGAGGTATACTCTGAACTCTATTTCCTGCATGTCCACTAAAAAGAAAACAAAGAAAGGGAAATCTCTGATTTTACTGATCTGAAAGCCAATAGTGAGATCTAGCTGTTGCATTTTTAACAATAACAAAAAATTATATATGTGATGTAACTGAAAGAAATGACACATACGTGTAAAAAGCCACATAGGCCAAATTTTCATTACAGTTATTCTTTGTTCAGGCCAAGGTGGAGAATAAAGATGATTCAGGTTTTGAAAACTTTAACCAAAATACCTACACATTTTTTTCCCTCTCTGATTATCATCTATTATTTAATATATTATCAACCTAAATGTTCTTTCTTAACTATTATTACCGATACTATTTTGCAAGAATGCTAATAAGAGAATAAGGTTTGTATCCAGTTCAGCATTGAAAAAAGCCAAAGTCTCCTAAGGAAAAATTTAAAACTGTCTGCTTGTTAAGCCACACTAAAAATTATGAGAAAGACTGTAATAGCAGACCACAGATATGGAAAAAGTTGTAGAAAAAGAAGGTTGGATGAAACTACCTGTAGATCATGAGTAAATCATGTTTCAAAATTTCATATAAAAGGTGTAATTAAATTATCACTTGATAAGGTTGGTTTGGTATTGGAAATGCAGCAGCTGGTATACTTGAAGAACTAATGGTGAATTTTTAGATTATTCATCTAGTTTTTAAAACCTAAAGACATAAAGTTGAGTAACTTAAATTGAGTATGTACATTTATACACTTTACATCATCAGTTTAACTAAATGAACTTTCTTCAGATTTTCAGCCATCAAAAAAACAAACAAAAAAAGTATCGTTGGAAACAGACCAGTAGACATTTGTAACCGAGCAGAATTTTTTCAGAGATTTAAGTCAACTGGACACAAGGAGATTATGATACAATGGAGACTATTTTGCAGTCTGAGTCAATGTACTCTCTATTATGAATGATAATACATACACATAAAAGCACCTTATAATTTTATAAAAAGGAGATAATTGAAACAAATGCCAAGAATTTCCTCTTTAGGCTGTACTTTTTCATTTGGAAGTCTAATCGCTAAACTTAGACAAGCTACACCTTGGTAACAAGCATCTCCATTTTAGCATGCTGGCATCTAACTGGAAATAAAACCAGACCAATTTGGACAGTGTATTCAAGGTATCTTTTGTAGACATTTTAAGTTACACTGAAGAATGTGAGAGCCAGTAGAAACTGTTGTGTTTTTTTTTTTTTTTTTTTTTTTTTTTTTTTGATGGAGTCTTGCTTTCTTGCTCTCTCACCCAGGCTGGAGGGCAGTGGCGCAATCTCAGCTCATTGTAACCTCCACCTCCTGGGTTCAAGCAATTCTCCTGACTCAGCCTCCCGAGTAGCTGGGATTACAGGCGTGCCACCACGCCTGGCTAATTTTTGTATTTTTAGTACAGACAAGGTCTCACCATGTTGGTCACGCTGGTCTTGAACTTCTGACCTGGTGATCCACCTGCCTCGGCCTCCTAAGAATTCCTATCCTTTCAAGACTCCGCATGGAAACAGCTCCAGCAGGCTCCCTCATCACACCCCCACCTCTGGTTCTGCAGCCATACTGAATATCTGTGGTTCTTGAATGGCAACTCTTTGACTAAAACCCCCTCCTCTCCTCAGCCAGCAGGCCAAAATAGGTATCCCTCTCGTGACCCCAACCTCCTCTCTCCCCTGTGGTCCCACAGTATTCTATCCCTATGGTAGTACTGATCTTGTCCCATCCTAGCTATCTGTTTACTAGCCCATTCCACCAGGTAGGGAGCAGCTGGAGGGCAGAGACGTGTTATTTCTTCCCCTAGACACCTCATCTGTGGTCCCATGGCATTTTGCCTAAATCTGCCTTGTTGTTGCCTATACAAATCCTATCTGTCTAGATTACAAACTCCTTGAAGGGCAGGGACCATGGATGGTTTAGCTTTCTTGTTTGTTTGAAACAGTCTCCCTAAGCCGGGCATGGTGGCTCACACCTGTAATCCTAGCACTTTGGGAGGCTGAGGTGGGTGGATCACCTGAGGTCAGGAGTTCAAGACCAGCCTGGCCATCATGGTGAAACCCCATCTTTAAAAAAAAGGAAAGAAAGACAGTCTCTCTGTTGCCCAGGCTGCAGTGTGGTGGTGCAGTCTCGGCTCACTGCAACCTGCAACCTCCACCTCCTGGGTTCAAGTGATTCCCATGCCTCAGCCTCCTGAGTAACTGGGATTACAGGTGTGTGCCATCACGCCTAATTTTTGTATTTTTAGTGCAGATGGGGTTTCGCCACAGCTTTCTATTTACCTACCACACCATTCATTAAGGTTTGACAAATACTTACTAGAAGAGCCCAGGCTACCCAATTGTTCTTTAAACTGTCCTGAACCTCCACTAAACCCCATTTTGATTTCCACGAATTCTCAGAAGGACCTAGGGATATCTTCCATAATCCTTAAATCCCATCCTCTGACCATGGAATCCCCAATAACTTTCAGGCCACAGTGGCCAGTTGTTTTGTCATATGCCATTCCAGTTGTTGCTGTGAAGGTATTTCAGATGTGATGAACATTTAAATCAGTAGACTTTGAGTAAAGCATATTACCCTCCATAATGTCAATTGAAAGCCTTAGGAGAAAAGGCTGAGGTCTCCTGAGAAAGGATTCTGCTCCCAGGCCGAAACACCAAATCTTCCCTGGGTCTCCGAGCCTGCCACCCTGCCTTGCAGCTCTCGCTACTGTGAGTCCTCTCTCTCTCTCTCTCTCGTCTGTCCATCCATCCCATCGATTCCGTTTCTCTGGAGAACCCTGGCGAGTAACACTGTCCCTGGCCTGACCCAGCGGGGCTTCTCCCCACTTCTGTCACCTCTGTTGTGCATCCATCTTACGTTCCTCAGTCTCTGGAACTCTTATCATTCCTCATTTTGGTTTGGTTGTGTTTAGCAAGCATGTTCTCAGGCCTGTAAAGGTCAGAAGACATGTGGCCTGGGGGACAGAAATTTAAGATACGTGAAACAATAACTCAAGTGATACAACACTCGAATGAAGCCTCCTGTGTCACAGGCCTTACTAAGATGAAACACTGNTTTTGAGATGGAGTCTTGCTTTCTTGCCCAGGCTCGAGTGCAGTGGTGCAATCTCAGCTCAATGCAACCTCCGCCTCCTGGGTTCAAGCAGTTCTCCCGCCTCAGTCTCCCAAGTAGCTGGGATTACAGACGTTTGCCACCACGCCCAGCTAGCTGCTGTGTTTTTAGTAGAGATGGGGTTTCACCATGTGAACCAGGCTGCTCTTGAACCCCTGACCTCATGATCTGCCCACCTCAGCCTCCCAAAGTGCTGGGATTACAGGCATCAGCCATCACGCCCGGCCTGAAATTCCTAATTACTTCACAAGTCTGTCCTACTTCCCACCAACTCTCTTCTCTTTGAAAAAAAATATATCTATATCCATAAGCATGCATGCACACACAGACACAGACACACAGACACTTGCAGATGCATATAAATTCACAAGATGTGGTGTAAGTTTAAGCATTGTACTAAAGTGTGATGTGCATGTTACTGTCAGTAGTTCCAAGGCCTAGCACTTGTGAATCTTTGAAAATTAACAAGGCTGTTAAGATCCTATCACTCTGGCAGCAACCTGGCAAAGCTGTGCCTTTAACAAAAGAATTCTGTAATAAAACGAGATTTTACATGCTGAAACAAAATATCTTAAAACATATTTCTTCTGATTGCTTGTTTTAATAATATCTATGGAATTTAAAACCCCCACACACATCAACAAATGTTCCCATGGAAGGTTACATTAAGTTTTGGGCTACCTTCAGAATTATTAATTTTTTATATCAATCTTTGAATGAACACTCTTGATTTGTTTTCTTTAAGAAAAATCCCAAGTCCTGAAAAAACGTTAAGGCTATGTACCTTTATGTGACCAGGGTAACTAAGCAAAGGGGACTCGAGTGGTTTTTACACTATACCCTGTGAATGTCTCTGAGCAAGGTAGACTAAATTCTGCCTCAGCCACTCCTATTTATACAAATGTATGCAATTAGTTGTGACATCTGCTGTATATTAGAACTGAATGGCTAGGGACGGAAAGGCAATTTAAATCTTAAGGAGGAATTCATTAAAATGATATTATTGGGTCAAATTGAACTTAAGGAAAGCAGTGTGGCTGGGCCTCAGTGGGCCAGCTGGAAGTAGGGGCTGGGATGCCATCGGGATTGTGTCTCCATAGTTTTTGTCTCTGCTTCTCTCTGTACTTTGGCCTCACATGACCAGGTACATTGCTGTGTTTTATATCTCACAGCTTCACTCACAAGAAAGGCCTCATTTTCTCAGTTCCAGTAATCAAAACTCTACATAGTCTCTAATTGGCCCAGTCTAGTTGTCACTATGATGAGGGCAAATTGAATTAGGTCATTTCCTATGCTCTAAATAAACTAGGTGTCAATAAAACCTATCACAAAATAATAAAAGCTATTTACAACAAACCCACTGCCAATATCATACTGAATGGGCAAAAGCTGGAAGCATTCCCTTTGAAATCTGGCACAAGACAAGGATGCCCTCTCTCACCACTCCTATTCAATATAGTATTGGAAGTTCTAGCCAGAGCAATCAGGCAAGAAAAAGAAGTAAAGGGTATTCAATTAGGAAAGGAGGAAGTCAAATTGTCTCTATTTGCAGACGACATGATTGTATATTTAGAAAACCCCATCATCTCAGCCCAAACTGTCCTTAAGCTGATAAGCAACTTCAGTGAAGTCTCAGGATACAAAATCAATGTGCAAAAATCACAAGCATTCCTATATACCAATAACAGACAGAGAGCCAAATCATGAGAAAACTCCCATTCACAATTGCTACAAGAAGAATAAAATACCTAGGAATGTAAGTAACAAGGGATGTGAAGGATCTCTTCAAGGAGAACTACGAACCACTGCTCAAGGAAATAGGAGAGGACACAAACAGATGGGAAAACATCCCATGCTCATGGTTAGGAAGAATCAATATCGTGAAAATGGCCATAATGCCCAAAGTAATTTATAGATTCAATGCTATCCTCATCAAGCTACCATTGCTCTTCTTCACAGAACTGGAAAAAAACACCTTAAACTTCATATGGAACCAAAAAAGAGCCTGCATAGCCAAGACAATCCTAAGCTAAAAAACAAAAAACAAAACAAAGCTGGAGGCATCAAATTACTTGACTTCAAACTATACTACAAGGCTACAGTAATGAAAATAGCATGATACTGGTACCAAAACAGAGATATAGACCAATGGAACAGAACAGAGGCTTCGGAAGCAATGCCACATCAACCATCTGATCTTTGACAAACCTGACAAAAAAAAAAGCAATAGAAAAAGGATTCCCTATTTAATAAACGGTGTTGGGAAAACTGGCTAGCAGCACTGGACCCTTTCCTTACCTCTTATACAAAAATTAACTCCAGATGGATTAAAGGTTTAAACATAAGACCTAACACAATAAAAACCCTAGAAGAAAACCTAGGTAATACCATTCAGGACACAGGCATAGGCAAGTACTTCTAGACTAAAACATCAAAAGCAATGGCAACAAAGCCAAAACAGACAAATGAGATCTAATTAAACTTAAGAGCTTCCACACAGCAAAAGAAACTGTCATTAGAGTGAACCAGAAACCAACAGAATGGGAAAAAAATTTCTGCAAGTTATCCATCTGACAAACGGCTAATATCCAGGCTCTACAGAGAACTTAAACAAATTTACAAGAAAAAAACAAACAAACCCATCAAAAAGTATGCAAAGGATATGAACAGACACTTTTCAAAAGAAGACATTTATGCCACCAACAAACATATGAAAAAAAGCTCTTCATCACTGGTCATTAGAGAAATGCAAATTAAAACCACATTGAGATATCAACTCATGCCAGTTAGAATGGCGATCATTAAAAAATCAGGAGACAACAGATGCTGGAGAGGATGTGGAGAAATAGGAATACTTTTACACTGTTAGTGGGGGTGTAAATTAGTTCAACCATTGTGGAAGACAATATGGTGATTCCTCAATAATCTAGAAATAGAAATACCATTTTACCCAGCAATCCCATTACTGGGTGTATACCCAAAGGATTATAAATCATTCTATTATAAAAACACATGCATACCTATGTTCATTGCAGTACTATTTACAATAGCAAAGACTTGAAACCAATCCAAATGCCCATCAAGGACAGACTGGATAACGAAAATGTGGCACATATACACCATGGAGTACTATGCAGTCATAAAAATGGATGAGTTCATTTCCTTTGCAGGGACATGGATGAAGCTAGAAACCATCATTCTCAGCAAACTGACACAAGAACAGAAAACCAAACACCACATGTTCTCACTCATAAGTGGGTGTTGAACAATGAGGACACATGGACACAGGGAGGTGAACATCACACACTAGGGCCTGTTGGGTGATGGGGGAGCTAGGGAAGGGAAAGTCGTGGGTGGGGGATTGAGGAGAGGTAACATTAGGAGAATTACCTAATGTAGATGACAGGGGGATGGATGCGGCAAACCACCATGGCTAACAATCCCGCACAATCTGCACATGTACCCCAGAACTTAAAGTATAATAAAAAAAAGAGGAAAAACAAAGAAAATTGCCTGCCCTACTAACACAGTTTCAGTGATACGCTATACTCCTAGTCATATTGGCTTCAGCGCAGTGGTAGTATGTCCCTTTTTCTTTTCTTCGTATCACTTAATCTGACCAAGTCTCCTGGATTTGATGTTGATTTATGTGGGATCATGTGAATGCTTAAAAATTACAAAATTGTCTAGATGGGGTTAACTAATGGGTAAAGAATAGGTTTGGAAGGGATTCTAATGGTTGTACTTTGTCCTTTGCCTCATTCTAAGGATAAACACATTAGATAAAAACTTAGTGGTGAGCCTGTTCATGTTCCCAGTACATTACTTCCATAGCTGGCATTTGATAACTATGTTCACTGAGTTCTTACTCACTGAGCCACACTAGGGCTATTTATAACCAAAGAAATCTTACAGAGTCTGTGTTACTCCCCTGCCACCCTCATCAGAGCTGGTGCTTGCATCTGCTGCTGGGAGACCAGAAGACAGGTCAGTTCAGTTCAGCTACGCCCAACATTATTCCCCTCTGAAGCTAAGAGTGGAACCCAAGCCACTGCACATCCTGCAGACCTGTCCACAGTCTGTGGCATCAGAGCCAGCTGGCTGATAAGAGACAGGGGTGACCAATTCTCCTCTGAAGGAAGAACCAAAGTTAAAGGTGAGTAATCACAGCCCAAACTGAGTGTTAAAGGGAGAGTGCTGGAGCCTATCACAGAGTTCACTGGAAGAATCTATGACACACACACACAAAATAAAGTAGCAAGAAGCTGGCAGAGGTCAAACCCTGAGAGGCTTGAAGTCTTTGGAAAGGGTAGGTGGGAGTACTCTCAGCATCTCTAGGTCTTGCGGCAGACTGCTGGCATCTTGTGGCAGACATCAGGCAGAGTGTCTCTGCCCTTGTGAGCACAAGTACAGGAGTGGACTGTCATTTGGGGACTTCTTGAGGACACTGCATTGTTTACACAGTGTCCTTTCCCTCTTGCCCTAAGCCTGAGCTGTAGTAGCAGTTGCCATATTGGTGCACACAGGTTGTGGGGCTTTGTTCTGCTCAGGATCCTTCAACCCTTGTCTCTTCACATCATTTAATCCCTTGCAGACATTCCCCATCACCAGCCTGGATTGTGGTAGCCCACACAGGGTGGCTATACCTAGAGAAGGAGCAGGATTTACAGCAGTCTGATCCTAAGGGATTGCCACTCCTAGGGGAAGGAAAAGGGTACCACATCAAGGGGGCACCCTGTGGGACAAAAGAAATTAGCATGCAGGCTTTGAGTCCTAGAACTGTCTGCCTGTGGGAAGTTTCCTTCAGCAGAGGCACAGATACAGTGGTGGGCTAAGTGGTGAAACACTGTGGTTCTACCCCAGCAGTTTGATAGCCCCAGTGCTCGTGAAAGGACCTAGAGAAGGAGACTTCTTCTACCCTTCACCTATCACTGCAGACGCAGCTGGGCCTTCTCCACAGGAGCTTGGCATGGGTGCACCTATAGATGGCCTCTCTGGAGCACTTTGGTGTAGGGTCACAATCCCTCTCTACATGAATGTCAGCATTTCTGCAGATCCACAGAAGTGCCTTGTCTGATCTGAATATCCAGAACATCAGGACAGGAGTGTGACAGGAAGGTAGATCGTTTCTGTGCTGGTCTGGAAGAGGAGCTGAGGTAGCTCCCTTCCTTTCTCCTGCAAAGACCTCAGTGCCTTTCATGGAGTGCTCCCCTGGTTGCTTCTGTCAAGGCTGGGACTCCTGTTCACCGCTGGGGCTTTGCATATATCCATCTGCTTAAGCTGCAGCTGGTTTGTTTGTTTGTTTGTTTGTTGTTTGTTTGTTTTTTTACCTGTGGGTACCTCCTAATGGTCTGACAGCTGAACTGTTCAACTCGGTGAAAAATATTCTGGGAAAAAAATTAAAAAGTGCACATCACTGGGGAATGGGGTAAGCTTCATGGGACCTCTGCCATTCCAGCCCCACAAGACAGTGAAGCTGTTCACACACCCAGCACACTGCTACTACAACCAGCATTTGAGAAAGCCACTGAACAAAGATGTTTTAAAACCAAGGAATTCGTAGAGTCTTTGCCACTGAAAGCACTTAGAGCCTAAGGTAGGTGACTATAAATTACACACATTAAAGTCATATCCTCAGGGGGAATTTTTTTTTAACCCAGTAGAATAAAGAATAAATTCAAATATAGTAAGAAAAAATTGTCTGCCCAAATGATAAGGAACCAGAAAAATAATTCTGGCAATATGAAAAAACAGAGTTGTACAATACCCTTCAAAGATTTCACTAACCTCCCAGCAATGGATCCAGACCAAAACAAAATCTTTGAAATTCCAGATTAAAAAAAATTCAAAATGCTGTCTATTAAGTTGCTCAATGAGATCCAAGAGAAAAATTGAAAACCAACAAAAAGAAATCACAATAACAATTTAGAATATGAAGGGAAAGTTTTTCAAAGAGATATATTTTGAAGAAAAACCAGAACTTCTAAAAATGAAGGACATATTTTGGGAATTACAAAATGCAATGCAAAGTTTTGAAACTAGACTAGACCAAGGAGAAGAAAGAATGTCAGAGCCTGAAGACAAAGCTTTTGAATCAACCAAATCAGAAAAAAATAATGAAACAAGAATTAAAAGAAATGAACAAAGTCTTCAAGAAATATGAGATTATACAAAACATCCAAACCTAAGAATCACGCATCTTCCTGAGAAGAAAATGCAAATCATTCAGAAAACGTATTTGAGGGAATAATTGAGGGAAACTTTCCTGGTCTTGCTTAGACACCCAAATACAAGAAGCCCAGAGAACTCCTGGGAGATTCATTGCAAAAAGGATATCGCCAAAGCATATAGTCATCAGACTATCTAATGTCAAATGTGAATGAAGGAATTCTAAGAGCAGTGAGACAAAAGCATCAGATAACCTGAAAGGAAAGGTAAAGGAAAATCTATCTGACTAACAGGAGATTTCTCAGCAGAAACCTTATAAGCCAGAAGTGATTGGTGTCCTATCTTTAATTTCCTCAAAAACAGAATAACTGTCAACCCATGACTGCAGACATAGCTGGAGCTTCTCCCATGGGGAGCCAAGTTTTCTGTAACCTGCAAAAGTAATTTTTGTGAGAGAGAAATGGTCTTCCTAGACAATCAAATGATGAGGAACTTGTCACCATTTGACCCGCCCTACAAGAGATGCTAAAAGGAGTTCTAAATTTGAAAATGAAAGATCAATATGCACCAGTATAAAAACACCTGAAAACATAAAATTCAGAGCTTATAAAACAGTAACATAATGAAGAAAACAAAACAACTAGTTAATAATAAAAATGATCACTAGAACTGTACCTCATATATCAATATTAATGTTGAACATGGGGCTAAATAGTGGGTCTAAATGCCCCACTTAAAAGATACTGATTAGCAGAATGGATAAAGAAACCCAAGCCAAATATCTCCTGTCTTCAAGGGACCTACCTAACTCATAAAGATTCTTATAGACTCAAGGTAAGGGGATGAAAAAAATATTCCACACAAATGAAACCAAAAGCAAGCAGGAATAGCCATTCTTATATCAGATGAAACAGTTTAAATCAACAAAAGTAAAAACAAAACGAAAACAAACAAACAAAAAACCCAAAGAGGGTCATTACATAATGATAAAGGGATCAGTTCCACAAGAAGATATAACAAACCTAAATAAACATGCATCTAACTCCAGGGCTCCCAGATTCATAAAACAAATACTACTAGACCTAAGAAAAGACAAAGAGCAATACAATACTAGTGGGGGACTTCAACACTCCACTGACAGCAGTAGACAGACCACTGAGGCAGAAAGTCCACAAAGAAACACCAGACTTAAAAATGGACTCGAAAACAAATGGACCTAATAGATATTTATATAATATTCTACCCCCAAACTGAAGAATGTACGTTTTTCTCATCAGCATGTGGAAGATTTTAAAAACAGATCATATGATATTCCACAAATGTCTCAATAATTTCTTTTAAAAATCAAAATCATATCAAATATCTTCTCAGACCACAGAGGAATAAAACTAGAAACCTAGTCTAAGAAGAACTCTCAAAACTGTATAGATGTAGACATGGGAATTAAAGAATCTGCTCCTGAATGATCCTTGGGTCGACAATGAAATCAAGATGAAAAATTTTGAAATGAATATAACAGGGACATTATCAAAATCTTTGGGATGCAGCAAAAGCAATGCTAAGAGGAATTAAGTGACTAAAAAGACAGGAAGATCAGAAATTAACAAGCTAACATCACACCTCAAGGAACTAAAGAAACAAGAACAAACCAAACTCAAACACAGCAGAAGAAAAGACATAGCAAAAATGAGAGCAGAACTAAATAAAACTGATAGAAAAAATAAACAAAACAATATAAGGAATCAATCAAATGAAAGGCCGTTTCTTTGAAAATATAAACAAAATTGATAGATCACTAGCTAGATTAACCAAGAAGAAGGGAGATTCAAATAAGCTCATTTAGAAATGAAAATGGAGTCATTACAACTGATATTACAGAGGTACAAAGATCACTGTGAACACCCCTATACACACAAGAAAATCTAGAGGAAATTGATAAATTCCTGGAAACATACAATGCACCAAACTTGAATCAAGAAGAAACAGAAATTTCAAACAGACCAGTAACAAGCAGTGAAACTGAATACATAATTTGAAAGTCTCCCAACAATAACAAAAAAGGCCAAGACCAGATGAATTCAAAGCCAAGTTCAGACATTCAAAGAATAACTGCTACCAATTCTAGTGAAATTATTCCAAAAGAATGAGAAAGAGGGAATCCTCCCTAACTCATTCTATAATACAAAGCCAGTATTACTTTGACACCACAGCCAGCAAAGGACATAACAACAAGAACAACTACAAACCAATATTCCTGATAAATGTAGATGCAAAAATCCTCAGTAAGATACTAGCAAAGGAAATCCAATAGCACATCAAAAGATAATTCACCATGATCAAGTGGGTCTCATTCCAGGAATACAAGAATGGTTCAATATAGGCAAGTCAATGAATGCGATTTACCATATAAACAGAATTAAAAACAAAAACCATATCATCTCAATAGACACAGAAAATGCATTCAATAAAACCCAGCATCCCTTTTGATAAAAACCCTCAACAAACTAGGCAGAGAAGGAATATACCTGAAAATAATAAATGCCATACATGGCAAATCTACAGCCAATACCACACTGAATGGATTGACTGAATTAAATGAAAACATTCCCCCTAAGAACCAGAAAAAGATAAGGATAGCCACTTTCACCATTTTTATTCAACACAGTACTGGAAGTCCTAGTAAGAGCAATCAAGCAAGAGAAAGAAATAAAGGACATCCAAATTGGAATTATCTCTGTTTGCCAATGATATGATGTGATACCTAGAAAATCCTATAGATTCCTCCAGAAGACTCCTATATTTAATAAATAAATCCAGTAAAGTCTCAGGTTACAAAATCAACGTACACAAATTAGTAACACTGTTGTACACCAATAACAGCCAAGCTGAGAATTAAATTGATAATAGAATCCTATTTACAATAGGTGCAAAAAAAAAAAAAAAAAAACCCACAACACCTAGTAATATACTTAACCAAAGAGGTGAAAGACCTCTACAAGGAGAACTATAAGACACTGATGAAAGAAATCATAATGACACAAACAGATGGGGGGAAAAATTACATACTCATGGATTGGAAAAATCATTATTGTGGAAATGGCCGTACTTCCCAAGCAATCTACAGATTCAGTGCAATCCCTGTCAAAATACCCCCATCACTTTTCATAGAATCAGAAAGAGCAATCCTAAAATTCTGATGGAACCAAAAATGAGCCCAAATAGCCAAAGCAATCCTAAGCAAAAAGAACAAACCTGGAGGCATATTATCGGACCTCGAGGATATTGTAACCAAAACAACACAGCATTAGCATAAAAACAGATCAATGAAACAGAATAGAGAATTCAAAAATAAGCCACATGTCTTGATATGATTTTGGCTGTGTCCCCACCCAAATCTCATCTTGATTTTTAACTCCCACAATTTCCCTGTGTTGTGGGAGGAACCTGGTGGGACGTGACTGAATTATGAGGGTGGGTCTTTCCTGTGCTGTTCTTGTGATAGTGAATGAGTCTCACAAGATGTGGTGGTTTTAAAAACAGGAGTTTCCCTGCATAAGCTCTCTTTTTGCCTGCTGCCACTCCTGTAAGATGTGACTTGCTCCTCCTTGTCTTCCGCCACAATTGTGAGGCCTCCCCCGCCACGTGGAACTCTGAGTCTAATTAAACCTCTTTCTTTTGTAAATTGCCCAGTCTCCAGTATGTCTTTATCAGCAGTGTGAAAATGGACTAATACATATCTATAGCCAATAATCGTTGATGAACTTGACAAAAAACACACACTGGAGAAGGGAACACCTCTTTCAATAAACGGTACTGAGAAAACTGGATTGCTATACACAGGAGAATAAAATTGGACCCTTATCTCTCACCATATACAAAAATGAACTCAAGATGGACCAAAGACTTAAATGTAAGACCTGGGAAACTATAAAAATACTAGAAGAAAACCTAAGGAATATTGCTGGACATTGGTCTAGGCCAAGAATTCATGACCTAGACCTCAAAAGCACAAGCAACAAAACTAAAATGCTTCTGCACAGCAAAAGAAATAATCAAGAGAGTGAACAGACATCCTGAAGAATGGGAGAAAATATTGTCAAACTATGCCTCTGATAGAGGACTGACATCTAGAATTTATGAAGAATTCAAACAACTCAACGGCAGCAACAAATAACCCCATTGAAAAGTAGGCCTCTTGGGGGGCAGGGAGAGAGAGCATCAGGATACATAGCTAATACATATTGGGTATTATACTTAGGTGATGCGTTGGTAGGTGCAGCAAACCACCATGGCACATGTTTGCCTATGTAACAAACCTGCACATCATATACATGTACCCTGGAACTTCAACCATATGAAAAAATGCTCAGCAGCACCATTTATCAGAGAACTCAAAATTAAAACCACAATGAGGTATCATCTTACCCGAGTCAGAATAGCTGTTATTAAAAAGACAAAAAACAAAAATAGAAACACAACAGATGTTAATGAGGATGCAGAGAAAAGGGAATGCTTATACAGTAGTGGTAAGAAGGTAAATTCGTACAACCTCTATGGAAAACAGTATGGAGATTTCTCAAAGAACTAAAGGTAGAACTACTATTTGATCCTTCAATCCCACTACTAGGTATCTACCTAAAGGAAAGTAAGTCATTATATAAAAGAGACATCTGCATGTATATGTACAGTACAGTTCACAATCACAAGGGTATGGAGTCAACCTAAGTGCCCATCAACCAGTAAGTGGATGGAGAAAATGTGATACACACACACACACACACACACATACACACACACACACACACCATGAAATACTACCCAGCCAGAAAAAATAACAAAGTAATGTCTCTGACAGCAACTTGGATGGAACTGGAGGCCATTATCCTAAGTGAAGTAGCTCAGGAATAGAAAACCAAATATTGCATTTCTCACATGTTTAAGTGGGAGCTAAGCTATGGGTACACAAAGGTATATGGAGTGGTATGAAGACTCAAAAGTGGGTAGGGTGGGAGTGGGGATAAGGAATGAAAAATTACCTATTGGGTACAAAGTACATTATTCGGGTGATGGGTACTAAAAGCCCAGACTTCATCACTATACAATTCATCCATGTAACCAAAAACCACTTATACTCCTAAAGCTACTGAAATAAATAAATAAATCTTAATGGCAAGCTGGTTCAATGTTAATATTCGTGAGAAACACTAAATATGTAGAAAAAAGCCTGGGAGAAAAACAGGTATCAAAGGCCAGGACAAATGAGGCCTGATTAGCAAATGAAACTGATTAAATGCCCTGGGCCCCGTTAGATGAAGTGTCTGAATGTGAAAAAAGGGCTGAAACCACATGCTAGCAGAAACACTGAAGGGCAAGGTGTGAGAACCAGCAGCAATGAGGTTGGCCTTGAGAAACCACATCAGCCCTCTAGTCATTGAAAGGCTCTCCTATAGAAAAATTAGAACTATCCATCTTGGGAGGTTATGGGAAGCAGAACTAGGATCAATGTTGTAGAAGACAAGTTTTTGCTCAATAAGAGGTAGAAATATATTAACAATTTATAAGCTGGCCAAATATAAGATTGCTCTAGAGATAGGGAGCAAATGACCATACGAGAACATATGTTGCAGATGTTATTTACGCCCTGGAAAGAAAGTTTGTTCATGGCAGAAAAGAACTTTCAACATGCTATCACCATTGAGTCTACCCCTTTCCCTTTACTTGTACCTACATAAGTGACTTTCTTTCCTGATTCAGTAGGTGAAGCACCTGTGCTGCAAAGATCAATCCTTCTATTTACGCATGGGGTTCCATTTCCTTTTACCTGAGTCAAATTTTACCACCACCATAAAAACGTGTCGTAATCTCTCATCTTATAGATGTAATCTAGTCCCTTCCTTGTCTCCGTATCTGGTTTCACTCCATTAGCAACATTCTTTGGAAGATTTGTCTTCATCTTCCATTTTCCATTTCCTCTCTTCCCATTCTCATTCAAACCCATTCAAATGACACTTCTGACACTCCCCCACTGAACTGTTCTGTCACATCATTCATCCAATGGTCAGTCCTCAGTTTTCAATCTATTTGATCTATTAGCAGCATGTGACACCAATGACCCACTCGCACTTTCTTCAGTTGGGTTCTAGAACCCCCTCACACTCTCTTTACTCCAGCGACACTGGCTTCCTGGCTGTTCTTGAATCTGCAAAGAACAGTTGTGTTCGGAGTATGTGGACTTACTGCATAGTTGACTCCCCTCAAGTCTTTACAGAAATGTCACTTTTCAGAAAGATTTTCCATGGCCACCCTATTAAAACCTGCAGCCCTCCCTGTAATCCCATTCTTCTTCCCTGCTTTATTTTGCTCCTCCTCTCTTATTGCCACTTAGTATATTTTATTTTGTTGATGGTCTGTTGCCTCTCACACAATAGACTTCTTTATTTTCTTTGTTAGTTTTATGCTAGTGCCTAGAACCTTATCTGCCACATAGTATGTGGTCAAGAAATATATGAAAGAATGAAAAAGAACAGTGAAAGAAAGAAGGAAAATATATGAAGAGCATAAAATATTTGACTTAATGATAACCAATTTAGGACTTTAGTCTTAACAAGTTGGTTTTTGACCAAATGTGGAATTTATATGCCTTATAGGTGTCATATTAAACTTTACATTGTATATACTGCTTAGGCAGATGAAGACTTACCAAAAACTAAAAAATACCCACACAAACTTCAGAACCACAAAATTTGTATGTTCATGTGTTCATCTAGGTTCAGTAGAGCTGGCTTTGATTACTACTGAGTTGAAGTGTGCTCTTGGCCAGCCTTCCACAAAAATGGGCCTACACTAAATAGCTAGTAACCACATAACAAGAGTAGAGATTAGGTAGAGATTGCAACTAAGTGGAATGTTAAATAAAGCCCTTGGCTGTGATACTAGTTTATATTCCTGAGTGGTTGCAAGTAGTTCCTGAAAGTATTCAAAGTGTGGACTCAATTTACTCTTTTGACCACATCCTCCTTTTTCTGACCCCATCAGTACCCTGAGCAACTGTCCAGGGGCCCTCTGGCAGAGGTGTCTTTAACTTAGGTGAGCTTGTCTGGTTCAAAGCTGCAAGAGCACCACCAAATACGGAGCACTGCAAAACTAATGATCCATAAAGCCTTTCTGACTGATAAATGTCTGATTTCGGGAGTAATTTTAGTGATTTTGGGGTGCTGTACTTATTTAGAAGGACTCCATGTGAATGTATACTTTTTTTTTTAAAGGCCTTTCTGCTTTGCTACTCCCTATCAGAGAAGTTCAGACTGCAATAGCACAGCCCCTCCTTCCCTACTTTGGCATTTAAAAATCCACAGCAGAACCTAATCTGTAAGTCTGGCCCTCAGAGCAACAAACAAAGTGGTTATAGGTTATTATAACCAGGTCAATGTGTGATTTGTGAAAAAGTGATGTTTCCCAGAAGAAGAAAAATCTGTTTTCCAGAAAAATGTTGAGAGATAGAGGATAAAGATTTTATAAGTAAAAGCATGTAAAACGAAAAACTGCTGGTTATTTAAACTAAAAAAACTTTGCAGTTGGTGTTGATTTTACAAAATCAAAAAGCATAAAATAAATAAGACGGACACAAAATCAAATGTATAAAATCCAAAGCAATTTAATGTTTGACTATTAATTTATCTTTAAATATTTTAGTACCGATATAATTTATGTATCAAATACAAAAGCAGATTTTTAAAAATAATTAATTCAGACCACCTAGTTTTAAATATGTAAGTCATTAAGTCTTGGAGAAATTCAAATGCAACAATTTTAAGGCTATTTAGTTTCAAGCTTCAGTGTGACAAAATGAAACAAAAAAATTTTTTTAATGTGCTAATGTTTGATTAAAATATGAAGAGACAGCTACAAACTTACCAGCTCTGACTCTTAAGAACACTGTGTAGTCAGTATTTTCTTTTAGGGGAGAAGGGCTATTTTTTTTTTCCATTTATTTATTTTATTGCATTTTAGGTTTGGGGGTACATGTGAATAACATGCAAGATTGTTGCACAGGTACACACGTGGCAGTGTGATTTGCTGCCTTCCTCCCCATCACCTACATCTGGCATCTTAGGGGAGAAGGGCTATTCTGTGCAACTCAATTCACTTAGGAAAATCTATGCTTAGGTCCTTGTTCTATGCTCTAGGGGAACAGGGAAATATAAAGAAAACCTCAAGAAGTCTGAAATTCTGAAATGAGAACAAGACAATTGTATAAATGCCTATTTTAGAAGTACAGTGATGTAACTGACATATGAGAAACAAAATGCTGGTGTGGAAATAATTATATTGAAGATGGTGATAATAGCACTATTAGCACCACCACCTCCACCACCACTGATGTCCAAGTATTCTATGCCTTCACATAAGTTACCGAATCTATCCAACAATCTATCCAACACCCAATTTATAAATGAACAAACTGATTTGAAAGCCTTTAGGTAAATTTTTCCAACGTCACACACAGGTAAGTGGTGGGTCCATATTTAAATCCCTATCTGTCTGACTCTAGTACCTCTTCTTTACCTACCATAGCTCAGATGAGGGAGGGAAACCATCTGCCGGGAGCCTGGTAACATCAAAGAGTAGATCCTTTAGGAATAAGCTTTAAAATAATGTGAAGACACGTAGCTGGTGGTGTTGGTGGCAAGGCACTCCATGGAATACGCACTCATGTGAAGGCACAGAGGTGGCATAGGGTGGGCTGTATTAAGGACTCAAAAGTAGTCTGACAGGACCACGGTGGTTTTCAAACTATGCTCTTTGTAGCCTTCTGAGTTCTCCTGAAGTGTCTCAGGTAATGAGAAAAAATGAGAAGGGAAAGGCTAAGAATGATGGGAGAAAAGAGGTCCAAGAAGCAGACCTGGGGGACACTTGAGCCCAGCTCCACACTAGGGAGGTGGGTCTATAAAAGAGAGGAAGAAGTAGAGGAAATTAGGATAGTCTCACGTGAAAACTGGAAGAGGGCTTTAGAAAGAGGGTATGAATTCTGGCAGACGGAGCAAAAAGGTGAGGGAAGCTGAGGACTTAGAGCTGGTTATTAAGTTGGAAAGAAGGAAATAGTGAGGTCAGCTTAGCAGTGTGTACAGAGAGGGAGAGCCCAGACTGCCAGGGTTTGAAAAGTGAATTAGGAGTGAGGAAGCGGAGGCAGTAGGTGTGCCAGACTTTTAAGAACTTTGGTGGTAAAAAGGAGACAGGTTGTAACCCAAGAGTAACAATGATCTAAGGAAGGTTTAAAAAGGAACACACTATCCAAAAGTGGTTGTAAAACATGAAATAGTATTTCCAGAGTTAATTTTAATTTCCTGAGTTCACTGCTATTAAAATCTCAAACTATTTTGGCATTCACATCCTGGCATTCGTATGAACTTAATTGTGAAGATAAATGCAGTAGCAGCTCACAGAGAATCCAAAAATCCTCTGTAAAATTACTGGAAGGGTTACATTACGTTTTCCTCAAACTTCTAGTTCCCCAACAATTGCAACTATAACATAATAGAGGTCTTTCCTTCAATGGATAAAGTGAAGACACGTGCCCCAAAATGCAGTACTCCCCAAATCTAATAACATATACAATAATGATTATTCAAAAACTTCAGAACTTCTCCATTGTCAAATAATTTTCCTTTGTATTCACATTTTATTTGCTTTACCTTAAGTCACCCCCTAGTCATGCTGACATCTACCACTGATGATTATATTAGACCTAAAAGTATTCTAAAACAAATGAAAAATACTGACTTCCATTCCTGAAAGTCCTGCTTCCAATTTTCAGGAGGAAATTAAATAATGTATAAATCAAATATTGGGCCTAAGCCCAGACAGCTGAACATCGTTTTGTCCTTTCAAGGCAAAGAGGAAGTGTCTGCTGTGGCAGGGACATGCCAAAAGAAATAAAGCTTAACCTCAGCCCCATGTGAAAGTGATTTTAGATAATCGGGGGTGTCCGCAAATAGGTTAAAAATGGGACCACATACTAACACAGAACTTTCCATGGAAGTAAAAAAAAAATGTACCAAGATCTAACCCCCACCTTAAAAACAAAATATGTTGGGAAAAGGGCATAGCCCTCAGAAATTCCATATAAAGGCAATAGAGGAAAGGGAAAGCAGTCAGGGAGGAGAGACTCGCCAAAGGAAAATTAAAATGTATTTCCGCTTACCCTTTACTGTAGGTAATCATAACTGCCAAATTCAAAATGAGGTATGTGTGTATGAAGAGGAAGAGAGGAAGGGAAGGAAGGAGAGAGAGATTGTAGGAAGACTGTGTGTGTTGGTGGGGAGATGGGAAGATGGTGAAACAATTATTTACATCAGGGGTGCACAAACATGCTGTAAAGGGCCAGAGAGCAAGTGTTTTGGTCTTGTGGAGAACACAGTTCCTCCTGGAACTACTCAAATCTGCCCTTGTAGTATGGAAGCAGCCATCGGTAATATGTAAATGAATGGGTCTGGCTGTGTTCCAATAAAAACTTTATGGACACAGGAATTAGAATTTCATACATTTTTAATGTGTCATGAAGTATTATTCTTCTTTTGATTTTTCTTCAATCACTTAAAAAGGTAAAATCATTCTTAGCTTGTGGGCTTTACAAAAACAGTTTGTGGGCCACATTTAATCCTCAAACTGTAGTTTAATGATCCCTGATTTAGGCAGTTAACTCCCCATTACATGGAACATTATGATATTGGCCTTGACTCAAATTTGGGATTCTAGGTAAGAAAAATTGCTGTTCTTTTTGCATTATCTTAACAACAAGATGTTAATGCTAGAAAACATTTATTTGTAACACGTAGCAGATTCTCCCTAACCCTATAAGAAAGACAAACATCTCTCTCTCTCTCTCTCTTTTTTTTTGTCCTACCAGGATACTTATACTAGTATGAAATCAGAGTTTATGTTGTGAAAGACTTTGAATTCAAACACTATCTAATCATTAACATGCAGCATTATTCAGGGGTTAAGAATGACTTAAAAATATTATTCCCTCTATCAGAATTTAATATTTATAAACATCATTTGCAACACAATGCTAGTCTGAAATTATACATAAGTTTCCATCATTGTCTCCATGAAAACCAGAGTGTATATGGAAAGACTTCCTGGTGGAACATATGCTTTACAGATAGCATCCAAAAACTTTATGGAGCATTTGACCTAGATTTCCAGGGACAAAATATAAAAGTACAAGGCATTTATGTTCATAGTTTCTGTGAAGCAAAATCATTTTCATGCATTAAGTGTTCGGATAGAGAACAAACACTGACTTTACCCTTCTGTGTCAAAGAAAATCTTGTAAAACACCCTGGTAGGTGTCTTGATGGGCTTGATACAACCTTGATATAGGAAACATGGCATTTCCTCCTCATCTTTCCTTTTTTTTCCCTTCCTTATCTTCTTTTCTTATCCGCCCCCCT
>NW_016107461.1:167352-252623 GCF_001604975.1 Cebus imitator | reverse complement strand
TCAGGACTTCTTAGTTCTTTGAACAAATGAACTTATTCTTCAGGGAACTGCCCATCAGCTATGCCAACTCTTTGATAAGCCAGTCATAGAGCCCTGTCTCTATGGGCACAGGGGTGGCTATGTGGCCTAGTTGACCCAGACAGGGTAATAACGATCTAAGGAAGGTTTAAAAAGAAATACACTATCCAAACACGAATTGATACTTCCATAATTGGATTTTTATGGTCTAATCACTCCTGGTATCCTGGATCCTGGTTAATGTGTTGAGTATATTATTTGGATCATACAGCAGATTCTCCCAACCCAATAAGAAAGACAAACATGCTTGTTTTAGAGAACTTAGAGGATACTTTAAAAATTGATGGCAAGTTCTTGGTCAGGAACATAATCCTCAATTATAATATTGCTTATATAAAAATATATCTCTCTATATAAGCAATATTATATATTTGTTCTTTCAACAATGATCTATCCTGTGGTGGTCTGCTGCATAGTACTATTTCTAGCAAACCACTGGAGTGAAAAAGCTGTTTTAACTAACCACATGAAAGTGGCTATGGTTGGAGGAGAGGAAAAACTACAGAGAGTGGAAAGGCCAAGCGTGTGAAACAAGCAGTGGAGATGAGGAAAGGCTCAGTGAGTAGCCTTTTATTTCCTCCCCTTCCATTTCTTCCCACCCCGTTTATTTTTTTAATAGACTTAATTTTTAGGGTAGTTTTAGGTTCACAGTAAAACTGGCCATAAAGTACAGAGTTCCCAGATACTCTTTGCCCTCACACACACACAGCCTGCCCACTATACTCAATAACTCACATCAGAGTGGTACATTTGTTATGAGTGATGAATCTATATTGTTACATTGTCAAGTGTACAGTGAGATGTATCCACCATTGTAGTCAATACAGTAGTTGCACTGTCCTAAAAATCTTCAGTACTCTGTCTATTAATCCCTCCCTTCCCCTAATCCCTGGCAACTACTGATCTTTTTTACTGTCTCCATAGTTTCGTTTTTTCTAGACTGTCATATACTTGAAATTATAGAGTATGTAGCCTTTTTGGATTGGCTACTTCCATTTAGTCATATACATTTAAGGTTCTTCCATGTATTGTCTCGGCCTTATTGCTCATTTTCTTTTTAGCACTGAGTAATATTCCATTGTCTGGATTTACCACATTTTATTGATCCATTCACCTGTTGAAGGACATCTTGGTGGTTTCCGTTCTGTTTTTAGTGTCATTCATTTGTTTAAATTTCTTTCTTCTGCTTTAAAGAACATCAAAAGTACATGGGGTCTTAATTAGCAACCCACATAGTCCACAAAATAGGTATGAGAAAACTGACGCCAGGAAGTGAAGTGAGTGGCCAGTGGCACTGTTCTCTTCCCAGTGCTTTTGTCTATGCCTAAACTCCAACATCTGACAACACCTCACTGGCGGCCTGTAGGTCTAAAGATGAGCTACTCTCTGGATTGTGATGTTTACCTCAGGTGTAACACCTCAAATGTCACTTTTTTTCCCCTTTATCCAGTGTTATAAAAGAACATGATTCACATATCTTTGAGAATTTTTGCGGGCCATTTGCTTTCTAATATTGGAGACAAATATTTGGGTACCTTTCACCTTAGAAGGGAGACATATTTTCCTGCTAGTTTTGTAATTACTCCTAAAAACCGATGAAAAACATCTGATCCCTACCCTTCTTCCCTTTATTCACAAAACAGTTCGAAAATCTGCCCACATATATTCATGCAATTGTATCTTTAGAGCTTCAAATATATCAATTTAAATAAAAAACACAATATGGCTGTAGTGGCCAAAAATGTAAATTTCCACAATGATAGTACTTTTAACCAAGATATCAAAATAACATTAAAAAAACAAACAAAAAAAACCAGGCTGGGCTTGGTGGCTCATGCCCATAATCCCAGCACTTTGGGAGGCCGAGGTGGGCACATCACCTGAGGTCAGTAGTTCAAGACCAGCCTGGCCAACGTGGTGACACCCTGTCTCTACTAAAAATAAAAAATTAGCCGGGTGTGCTGGCGTGCGCCTGTAGTCCCAGCTACTTGGTTGCAGTGAGCTGAGATCACACCACTGCACTCCAGCCTGGGTGATGGAGTGAGACTCCATCTCAAAACAAACAAACAAAAATGATATCCCTAATCCCTAGAACCGTGAATATGTTATATTACATGTCAAGGGGACTGCTTGATCACCTGCTAATCACCTGACCCTAAAATAGGGAGATTATCCTGGATTATCTGGATATGTCAAATGTAATCAGAAACATCCTTTAAATATGGAACAGGGATGCATAGGTCAGAAACAGAAGGATACCTGAAGATACTAGGCTGATAGCTTTGGAGATGGAGGAAAAGGCCATGAACCAAGGAATGCAGGGGGCCTCAGAAAGCTGAAAAAGGCAAAGAAATGGATTGTTCCTAAAAGGCTCCATAAAGGAGTACCAGCCCTGAGGACATCTTAATCTTAGTTCATTAAGACCTTTGTCAGATTTCTGGCTTCCAGAACTGTAAGATAATAAATTCATGTTGTTTTAAGCTACTGTGTGTATGGCAACTTGTTACAGCAGGGATAGAAAACTAGTATTTATTTATAAAAGAATATAACTTTATCAATTAAAATGGTAGTAGTACATAATCTATTAATTAAAAAATAGTAGTGAGAGAATAACAATAGCTATTATCTACGAAGTATCCTATAAATTATTTCCAATCTTCACAAAGCTTACGAAAGTTAAGTATTACTACTGCTGTTTTACAGAGTCTCAGACAGGTTCACTAAATTACTCAGTATAATACAGCTGATAAATGGCAGAGCTAGGATTGGAACTCAGGTCTACTAAATGCCACTGCCTATGCTTTTTCCACCTGAAGAACCTGCACACTAAACCTCATAAGAAAATATTAGTTAGCATTGCATGTGATAGTGTCCTCTGCAGTATGTATGACTCTATCATAAATTCAAAATAATCTAATTAAAAGATATTGGAGTTAAATACTTGTTCTTATGTAAATGTATGCACATTTATTCCCAATCCCTTAGCTGTATTATTTTATACTGTAATAAACCTTTAAAAATATTGCTTTCCAGTAACTCATATATTGATTGCTCAATTTGAGCTAACTGATCAGTTAACTTCTACTTATTGATGATCTACTGGTAATAGCAATGATAATTACAACTCTCATGTTTTGAACTCTTCAGTATGTGCTGACATCTACATTGGATAATCACTTCCATTTTTCTCCAGTGAACTGAAAAATTGGATTAGCTATAATCCTTGGTTCATGATATGTACAAGTGCTTTCTATGTATGATATAATTTAATCTTCACAATGACCATAGGAACAAAGTACTACTATAACTACTATACCATTACAAACTTTCCAGAGTCATAGAGTTAGTAAATGGCAGAGATGGAATTCAAATTTAGCTTTTACTAATTTCAGAAACTGAGTTGTTTATCTCTTTGCTATACTTCCAACTTGTATGTATATTTTATATACATTAGTTCTATAAAACCCTTTAAAAGAAACTCTTCCTTTACAAAGAGATAAAGCAAACTCACAGTAGGAGAAAAATTAAAACATTTCAGATTTGACATGGTCGTAAATTCTATTACAGTGTCCAAAAGATACATGGTGCCATTTATATCAGAAATATACAAATGAAGGTTTAAAATTTCCTCTTAAAGGCTCAGCACATGACTCACTCTAATGTGTAAATGTAACTAATTTCTGGAATGTACATACTGAAGAAAAAGCATCAGTACTGTACTTCATGTATTTATCACATGCTTTATATTTATATTTTTATATTTTCATAAATGAAAATTAAGGCAAAAGACAAAAAAACAGAAATCTATATTAAGAAAATTGCTCACACCATATAATTAGATGGAAATTAAACAACCTGCTCCCAAGTAACTTTTGTGTAAATGATAAAATCAGGGCAGAAATCAAGAAATTCTTTAAACTAATGAGAACAAAGACAAAACATACCAGAATCTCTGGGACACAGCTAAGGCAGTGTTGAGAGGAAAGTTTACAGTATGAAAAGCTCACATCAGAAAGTTAGCAAGACTTCAAATTAACAACCTCCTGTCACAACTAGAGGAACTAGAGTATCAAGAGCAAACAAACCCCAAAGGTTGCAGAAGACAAGAAATCACCAAAATCAGAGCTGAACTGAAGGAAACTGAGATGTGAAAAACCATACAAAAGGTCAATGAATCCGGGAGCTGGTTCTTTGAAAACATTAATAATACAGATAGACCCTAGCTAGACTAATAAAAAGAAAGAAGATCCAAATAAACACAATTAGAAATGACAAAGAGGACATTACCACTGACCCCACAGAAATACAAACTCAGAGAATACTATTACCTCTACGCCAATAAACTAGAATATCTAGAAGAAATTGGTAAATTTCTGGACACATATACCCTCCCAAGAATAAACCAGGAAAAAGTCAAATCCCTGAATAGACCAATAACAAGTTCCAAATTTAAAGCAGTAATAAAAAAGCCTACCAAGCAAGTAAAGTCCAGGACCAGACAGAATTCTACCAGATGTATAAAGCAGAGCTGGTACCATTCTTAATGACACTATTCCAAGAAATTAGGGAGGATGAATCCCTCCCCAGCTCATTCTATTAGGCCAGCATCATCGTGATACCCAAACCTGGCAGAAACACAACAAAAAAATAAAACTTCAGGCCAATATACTTGACGAAAATCAATACAAAAATCCTCAACAAAATACTAGCAAACTGAATCCAGTAGCACATGAAAAAGCAAATCCACCATGATCAAGCAGACTTTATCCCTGGGATGAAAGTTTGGTTCAGCATATATAAATCAAACAATGTAATTTATTCTATAAACAGAACTAAAAACAAAAACACGATTATGTCAATAGACTCAGAAAAAGCTTTTTGGTACAATTCAACAATGCTTCATTTTAAAAAATCCTTAATAAACCAGGCATAGAAGGAAACAAACTTCAAAATAATAAGAGCCATCTATGACAAACCCACAGCCACCAACATCATACTGAATGGGCAAAAGATGGAAGCATTCTCCTTAAAAAACAGCACAAGACAATAATGCCCTCTCTCACTACTCCCACTCATCATAGTAGTAGAAGTTCTGGCCAGAGAAAACAGGAAGGAGGAAGAAATAAAAGATATCCAAATAGAAAGAGAGAAAGTCAAACTATCCCTGTTTGCAGACAACATGATTCTATATCTAGAAAACCCCATAGTCTCAGCCCCAAAGCTCTTGGATCTGATAAATTCGGTCAAAGTTTCAGGTTACAAAATCATTGTATAAAAATCAGTAGCATTAGTGTACACAAAACAGCCAAGCCAAGAGCCAAATCAGGAATGCAATCCCACTCACAATTGCCACAAAAATAATAAAATATACCTAAGAATACAGCTAACCAAGGAGGTGAAAGATGTCTACAAGGAGAATTATGACATTGCTGAGAGAAATCAAAGATGACACAGAAATGGAAAAACATTCCATGCTCACGGATAGGAAGAAATCAATACCATTTAAATGGCCATACTGCTCAAAGCAATGTACAGATTCAATGCTATTCCTATCAAATTACCAATGACATTTTTCACAGAATTAGAAAAAACTATTTAAAATTCATACGGAACCAAAAAAGAGCCCAAATAGCCAACGCAATCTTAAGCAAAAAAACAAAGTTGAAGGCATCATGTTATTCAATCTCAAACTATGCTACAAGGCTACAGTAACCAAAAGAACATGGTACTGATACAAAAACAGAAACACAGACCAATGAACGGAATAGTGAACCCAGAAATAAGACTATACACCTACAACTATCTGAGTTTTGACAAAGTCAACAAAAACAAGCAATACAGCAAGGACTCCCTATCAGTAAGTGGTGCTGGGATAATTGGCTAGCCATGTACAGAAGATGGAAACTGGACCCCTTCATTACATCAACTCAAGAAGGATTAAAGATGTAAATGTAAAACCTAAACCTATAAAAACCCTGGAAGATAACATAGGAGATACCATCTGGACAAAAGGCCTGGAAAAGATCTCATGATGAAGATGCCAAAGGCAATTCTAATGAAAACAAAAATTGACAAATGGGACCTAATTAAACTTAAGAGCTTTTATATATCAAAAGAAACTATCAACAGAGTAAACAGATAATGGGAGAAAATGTTTGCAAACTATGCATCCCACAAAGGTATAATATCCATAATCTACAAGAAATTAAATTTACAAGCAAAAAACCCTCAACACCATTAAAAAGTGGGCAAAGAGGTTGGGTGTGGTGGCTAACGCTTGTAATCCCAGCATTCTGGGAGGCCAAGGCGAGTAGATAATGAGGTCAGGAGATTGAGACCATGCTGGCCAACATGGTGAAACCCCGTCTCTACTAAAAATACAAAAAAAGTTAGCTGGGCATGGTGGCACATGCCTGCAATACCAGCTACTCAGGAGGCTGAGGCAGGAGAATTGCTTGAACCCAGGAGACAGAGATTGCAGTGAGCTGAGATCGCTCCACTGCACTACAGTGTGAGACTGTCTAAAAAAAAAAAAAAAAAGAGGGGGCAAAGAATATAAACGGACTTTTCAAAAGAAGACATACATGTGGCCAAGAAACATATGGAAAAATGCTCAACATCGCTAATCATTAGAGAAATGCAAGTCAAAACCACAATGAGATACCATCTGACACCAGTCGGTGTGGCTATTATTAAAAAGTAAAAAAATAACAGATTCTGGTGAGGTGTCAGGTAAAAGGGAATGATTATACATTACTGGTAGGAGTTTAAATGAGCTTAGCCATTGTGGAAAGCAGTATGATAATTCCTCAAAGAATTCAAAACAGAGTTATCATTGAAGCCAGCAATCACTTATTAATATTAAGCCAGCAATCAGAATTATCATTTAAGCCACACTGGGTAGATACTCAAAGGAATATATAAATCGTTCTACTATAAAGCCACATGTATATGTATGTTCACTGCAGCACTACTCACAATAGCAAAGATATGGAGTCAACCTAGATGCTCATTAATAGTAGACTGGATAAAGAAAATATGGTACACATATACCACGGAACACTATGCAGCCATACAAAACAAGATCATGTCTTTTGCAGCAACATGGATGAAGCTGCAGACCACTATCCTAAGCAAACTAATGCAGCAGCAGAAAACCAAATACCACATGATCTCACTTGTAAGAAGCTAAATCACAAGAAGACATGCACACAAAGAGAGGAACAACAGACTACTTGGGGTTGTTGTGGTGGGGGTGGGCTGGAGGGAGGAGAGGATCAGAAAAAAATACCTGTCAGATACTGTGCTTATTACCTGGGTGATGAAATAATTTGTACACCACCCCCTGTGACATGCAGTTTACCTATGTAACAAACCTGCATATGTATCTCCCTTGAACCTAAAAGTTAAAAAAAAAAAAAAGGAAAACCAAGGCATATGTCAGTTAAGTCAATTATATAAGAATATAATAAGCTGGACTGCCATAGGACTGTCCGTCCAGGTTATTTTCCTTGCTCCAAAGAGACCAAAGTAATAAAAAAAATTTTTGTAGTTGATAGTATTTAAAAGAACAAACAAGAGCAAAAAAGGCCAGGAGAACTTCATGCAAACACTATTTGCAAACTTCCCAACAACTATAGGGGTCTCATCATTTGGTTTCTGCAGGCCCCAAAATCATTTCCAGAAAAATGAATGCATTGACTCAAGGGAAGAAATGGTATATTTTACAGAGTGTAGCTGTTTGTGGTTGTTTACATGTAACTTGAACACATAAAATGAGAATGGTGGAAATTGGAGGAAGTAAAAAAGACAATCACCCAAAGGTCTGCCTGAGGGAAAAGCATTGTAGAGGAAATTAAGGTGAACATAATTCAATCAGAACACAAACTGTTTCCAGCACACTTGGATGTAAAGGTGAATATATACGTGTGTAACTCAAAAAAACAACAGCAAAGCAGCTGAATCATGTAGTGTATAAATCGTATATTTATTCCAACCATCAAATAACTTCCCCTGGGATTCTTCTTACTGAAAATTATGACCCTCAATAAATCTGGCTTTGGCCAAAACATTTCAGATCACAGTGTTGTTAGAACTTTGGTAAGACGGACTAATGGTTCTTCATTCTTGGATTCTTGCCTCATGTTCTTTCATATAGGAATAACATCCTCTCGTTACCAGACAGCTTCTCAAAACATATGGGCTAATCTAGTAGGAAGTCCAATTATCATTTCAAGATTAAATCAGTGCCTAAAGCTCTTGTACCAGAGAACTGGGTAACAGGATATGATAGGGGTTTTTTTTAAAGTTATGTACTTTTTTGTATAATTAATCTGAACCTTGCCCAAACCAGCAACAATCCAAATTTGTTATCATCAAATATCAAAACTCATACCCAAGATAAAAGGATAACTTTTATGAGTTATTTGTTATTATGATAAAGATGCAATGGTTTCAGACAGTCCAAATATATCATTTTTAGTATGGTAAACTTTCACAAAAATGAAATTGCATGCATTCAGTCTTTCATTCATCAAACCTTATTAAGTGCAAACTGGGGGCCAGGCACTATTAGCTTTCTTTTATCAATCAATTAACTCTGAAGATTCCAGTGCTTTAACATGAAATAACAAAGGCATTATGTACGGCAATTGGAAATGGCTATCAGATTATGGCAGGTCAAATATGAAAATAATTGAGAACACCTTTTACGAACACACTGAGTTATAACTAATACACTATACAGACTAATTCACTGTGAGAATAAATATAAGGCTAGATTATCAAGCAAGTCAGAAAATAAGAAAAAGCTAGAGTAGAAGTTTAATTTGGACAAAAATGTTGAATGGACAAGACTTCCAACACAGACAGGTCCTGAGCTAACCAGTAATTATATAAAGCCAGAAGATTACTTGTCACCTCAGTACAGGTTAAGTAACCCTATTCCAAAATGCATGGGACCAGAAGTATTTGAATTTTGGATTCTGGAATATATGCATATACACAATGAGATATTTTGGTGGGGGAGATCCAAGTCTAAACATGAAACTCATTTGTGTTTCATCTACATCTTATACAGATAGTCTGAAAAACATATTATACAATAAATGTGTGCATGAAACAATGTTTTACTGCAACCCATCACATGAAGTCAGGTGTGCAATTTTCCACTTGTGGCATCATATCAGTGCTCAAAAAGTTTTGGATTTTGGAGCATTTTGGATTTTGGGTTTTCAAATTAGGGATGTTCAATCTGTATACTCAATCCTACTGTCTTGTGTAGAAAACAGTATTAATTTACAATTTAAAAAAATCTTCCATTAGTATTTGACCGTTCACATGTATAGAGCTTCTCCTTTGTCTTTATGTAATATATCTGTATTAATTAGAATTTTATATAGTGAATCATATTTTCTTTCTTTCTTTCTTTTTTTTTGGAGACAGAGTCTTGCTCTGTCACCAGGCACCAGCAGGCTGGAGTGCAGTGGTGCAATCTCAGCTCACTGCAATCTCTGCCTCCTGGGTTCATGCAATTCTCCTGCCTCAGCTTCCCGAATAGCTGGGACTACAGGCGTGAGCCATCATACCCAGCTAATTTTTGTATTTTTTAGTAGAGACAGGGTTTCACCATGTTGGCCAGGATGGTTTCGATCTCTTGACCTTGAGATCTGCCTGCCTCGGCCTCCCAAAGTGCTGGAATTACAGGTGTGAGCCACCGCACCTGGCCATGAATCATATTTTCAATGAAATAGGGAGAAATTTAAAAATGAAAACTAATCTGTATAATCATCTCCATTAAGATGATCCATAGACACCTCAAACTCAATATGTTTACATTGATAAAGTTTGGATTTCTGTATATTATTTGAAAAGAGGGATCAGACTTTCTATATATACTATGTACATTATGTACATAGTAAAACCCAGTGTTAATATAGCTCATTATATATGGATTCAGTAATATAAAATAAAAGATTAGTGGAATAGACTTTTAGGCTGAAGCTCAGAGATGACTGAGTCCAACCATTCTTTTCACCTTTCTAGCCCTCTGCCTATCAAATTCTCTATATTCACAATCATTCTTCTTTCTGAATAAGAGAATAAAGGCTCCTATCCTTCATCTGAAGGCAAAGGCTTTCTTTGTGTCCATGACCGCAGTCCTTTGTGATCTTCCTTCATTAGTTATTTCCTTTCTCATTTTTCTCTTGAATATTTTCACTATCTTCTCTGATGACTCTACCTCTTCAACCTATTAAACGTGCTCAAGTCTCTCCCATTCTATACATAAACCTTCCCCCCAGCAGTATCTCTCTAGTTACCAATCTAAACTCTCTCCTCTCTTTTTCATTCAAAATTCTTGAAAGGAGATATCCACAATAAACCTCACCTACTGTTTTGACTTCATTTCTCTACCATCTAGTTTTTGCCCTTACTGCTCCTCCAATGAAATTGCCCTCAGTGCTCCATGAAGTCACTGATGATCTGCGTCTGCAAGTAGATGTCAATGCGAATAGTCTACAATGCTTGCATGTCATGTGCTTTTATAAGCTTCTGCAGGAAGATATGTCTGTCACCGCTTTGGTTGTAACTTGTCTCTAATTCCTAAAGGTCTACTTCTGTTGAAGCATTTTCCCTGAGAAACATAGAAACTGCTAAGAGGGGTTCTGAGGTGAGATGACTGTAAGCAAAGCAATCCCAAACTAATTTGTATAGCCATTTAGCATCTAACGCTGGAGTCTCAGGGGGAGTGATACTGGTAAACAGCAAATGAGTATGAAGGAGGAAGTTCATAGGTTCATGATATTGTATATATACAAATTTCACAAATAGCAAAAACCTAAAAATGGAGTTTTGTGTATATTTAGTAAGGAGGCGTTTACTGAGTTCACGGTGGCTATTTTCATTACACACATACACAAAGATAATGGATTATCTGTCAACAACTATCTTTGAAAAATGGAAACCAAAACATCTTCTAGCAGTCCGAAGCTCAACAGTGTCACCCTGACTACTAGTATTATCTGAGCAGCAAGATTGAGTGATGAAATTTTGCACTACCTTTGGGAATTGGTGGAAGCGTTTATGATAGGAAAGATCATTGATGTCAATTCCTCAAAGAATTTCACTATGTATTACAGTGTAATTTGTTAACGTTTCAATTCTTAGCAAGTCAAATACTGATTATTCTAAACCTTTCAAAACCAGTGTAAGTAAATCTTACTCATGTGCTAATGAGAAAGTGAGAATTATAAACATCATTTTGGGGCATAAAAAAAACCAATGACATATTAGAAATAATACTCAGGGGTAAATTTTAACTGTAGGACTAGGATGGCTTTCCAGTGTAATTCACAAATGGCAAATAAAAAACTTCAATGTATTTAAATGTATGTGCATCACAGTTCACATGAACAATGGGTCTCAAGCACCCAGGTAATTTCTGCTCTCACAAGTAAGTCAGCTAGAAACCAAAAGAGAATAAGAGGAAGACTTAACCCAGAGGGGTAAGCATCCTGCAAGCCATGAACCATGCATGATAATCTATATAAAATGAGTCTGGCAGGCAGAATCACCAAACAAGCCACAGCAATAGGGCTTTCCCTTAGTCTAAGGATGATATCCATGTGGAACCCCCACTACCTCACACCAAAGCTGAGCACTGTTGGCAGCTATGATCATCCTGGCAGAAATTCACAGAAGGCTTCTACTTTTGATAATAAAATGATCCTCATTTAATTAAAACAAAACGAAAAAAAAANCAAAAAACAACAACAACCACAGATTGATACTGCTTTCACAAGCGAAAAAACCAGAAGATGACAAAAAAGCACAGAACATCCTCAAGACGTTCCAACTATTGTTTTCTTACAAAGTTGAGAAGTCACAATTTATCTTTAAAGGTATATGTAAGTCATTCTTTGGCTTTGAACTTGGCACCTAAGTGAGAGGCTTTTCTGGGGTGCTATGTTCACTCTCCAGCATTGTTCTGCATCATCAGTAGTACAACTTTGGGTATATCTGATATGCCTCCATGGCTTTGCTTCTTCACAGGTGTCATCAAAAATACCCTTAGAGAATGACTGAGGGATAAAAATGATGGATCACTGTTGATTTCCAAATGTAGCTGGCTTTTCACAGTCTTTAGGATGAAAACAACTCCTTTGAGTTTGAAACGCTAACCTGGACATTGGCTTTTTAGGTTGAATCTAAGAAGATAACATTTCTAGCTATGATTCTGAATTTTCTTCTAATTGCACTTTGATCAAACTTCATGTCAATAATTTGCCTGCCAAGATAGGCACTTGCTCGAGGTTTTAATTCTTAAAATTATAAGTAAGGATATAAAAGGTGAGATTTTTAAGATGTTATATTCCTCTTTAATTTCTTTTTAAAATCTTATTTTTTTTTTTGCTTAAGTATTTCTCTTCAATTTCATAAGCTCTGGTTTTTACATTAGTTCTCTGAAGAACCTAAAAGGAATGAATAAATGGGAAAGCAACATGCACCTGAAGTCTTTGATGCACAAAGCACGCAAGGTTTATAGCTATTTCTTCATTACATTTCTAAGTCTTGCAAATAAATATTAATCATTAACCAATTCACAAAATGTTTGGTTAGGGACTACCCTTCCCCACAGAGGGTATACATGTAGTAAAGGCAATAAAGTTGGCATTTTAAAAAATATCCACCAACGATAAATCATTTTTCAGACTAAATAGTTATTGCCATGCCCTACTGTTTTACCATTTACATTTTCATGGTACGTAGGAAGATTCACTTCTGATGTGACAAACATCCCATAATGATCACACTATATAAAATCTCAAATTCTCGTAGTATTAAGTTAATCTGTTTTTATCCTTTAGCTGATCTTTTAGTTTTATTTACCAGAAAAGATTGTATCTGGAAAGTTATTTAAAACTATAAATCTGGCTGGGCATGGTGGTTCATGCCTGTAATCCCAGAGTTTTGGGTGGCTAGGGCGGGTGGATCAGGAAATTGAGACCATCCTGGATAACAGAGTGAAACCCTGTCTCTAATAAAACACAAAAAATTAGCCAGGCATGGTGATGTGTGCCTGTAGTCCCAGCTATTCGGGAGGCTGAGGTAGGGGAATCACTTGAACCTGGGAGGCAAGTCTGCAGTGAGTCGAGATTGCACCACTGCACTCCAGCCTGGTGATAGAGCAAGACTCTGTCTCAAAAAAAACCAAACACCCAAAAAACTATAAATCTTTGAACAATTTCTTTTACAAAGGTGACATGAGAAAAAGAAAAAACTGCATTTAGTAGATAAAGAATGTACTACAAGGAGGAGCTGAAATGCAGGTTCCCCCACCCAAAGTACAGAGCTATTTGGGTGTTCCACGTTTGTCTCAGCTCATACGTAACAAGGGAGAAGAAATATGAGTTACTAATTTCAAACTTAAAAATGTCAGGAATGTAAAAAGTGGAGGTTCCAATTTTTATTGAAACCAAGGCTAAGACATTTCATTTAAAAGGAAACTAATATATTCAGATATGTGCAAACTTGTCAAGATGGACTTTTAGAGTTCTTTTCAGATACACAGGTATACAAGCCACTGTGCAAGCCATGCCACAAGAATGTTTTGTTTCTGTGAGTTCATGAAACTAATGGGTACTCATGTTATGTTTCTGAGAAATAAGAATGAAGCTATGTGTACAGCAGTGTTTTTGCTACAATAATAGTTTTTAAACTGCTCTGTGGAATCTCCAAGGTGTCTCATAGGAGGAAGAGAAAGAGGCAAGCAAGTGAGACAGGCACCCCACCAAAGTAGGCCCAAATATAATAGGCTTTCCACATATGGTTTAATTTGACAGAGGGGAAAGATTCTGCTATTAAAATCTTTCAGAACCTAGACATTTGAAGTTTTAAAAATTATAGAAAATGGTTAACACTGAATTCAAAAATAAAGCTTTCACAGAGAAACGGTTCTGGATTGGAATAAAGACGTGGAAAGAATATATAATTGTTTCTTGGGACAATACTTTGCTTTTATAATTCCCAAGTGTAGCTGATGTAGTTTTCACCTACTAGTCTTTCTTATTATTAATTCTCAATTGAAAAGTAGAGGCAAATAGTGACAACTTGGTAAGAATAAATTTCCTTGCCAGATATATGGAAAAGCTTAAAAATATCTTTTCCAGGATTTCACTTTATTGCTCTGGGAATTCTCTTCACTGTTCTCATGTGCTGAATGATCTGTTTCCTGGATCCCATGTTTTTTCCTTGTTTTTGGTGGAAGACATTTACTAGTAACTCCCTAAAAAGACATGCATGAAGATAAACTTGTTTTAGGTCTTGCACGTCTAAAATGAATTTATTCCATCTTCGCATATGATTTCATTGTTTGGCTAGATGTAGAACTCTAGGTTGGAAATACCAAATTGGAAACTGTCTGTGCATGAATGAGTCATGTCACCTGGTGGTCTTAACTTCTGCAATACCCGCTGCACTCCAGTCTGGTGCCAGAGCGAGATTCAGTCTCAAAAAAAAAAAAAAAAAAAAAAAAAAAAAAATAAAACCAAAAAAAAAAAAAAAAAAAAAAAAAAAAAGTAAAACTTCTCTCTATAACATACTTCTTCATTTAAAACATTCCTCCCTTCATCTATCACCTCCTAGTACAGTTATCCTGTGTTTTAAAACATGGCTATATAGTACTGCTGTTGTCTGGAGTGTGATCTACATATAAAATACCACAGGTGCCCAAGTTAAAATCACTCCTGTTGAGTAAGGAGTCCCAATTTCTGAGGAGAATGTTTTTCTATTTAAGCAGGCAGAAATATCTGATTCGAATACAGTAACATAATGTGCAAATAACAGAGAGAGAGAGAGAGAGAGAGAGAGAGAGAGAGAGAGAGACAAGTTTACTTCACGGCTGATTGTTCTTTAAGGAAATAACTCTCTCTAAAACGTATAAATCACAATTATAAATGAGGACAAAAATAAACTACTGAGCAAATACGGTGATTTTTAAAATCTATAAACATGAAAAATTGAATCCAAATTTTTCTACAAAAAATATACTTAATACCTTATATGTTTACATATTATATAGAGAAAATATATAAGTAGATCACATATATGATTTATATGTAGATCACACATCAGACTATATAGTATAGATTACATATATAATTATATATAATCTAGATTACATGTATCATATATGTAAACTATATATGTAATATCAATTATATGTAATCTATAATATATATTTACATTTATATACTATATATAAATACATATAAGGTATTAAATATATATTGAAAGGAAAACATGGTAGTTTATTAAAATAAAAAATTTCTGTTCTGCAAAAGACACCAAGGAATGAAAAGATAAGACACAGATTCGAAGAAAATCTGCAAAAACTCATTTCTGATAAAGGACTAGTATCCAAAATATATAAAGAACTCTTAAAACTCAACAATAATAAAACAACCCAATTTAAAAATAGCTAAAACATCTGAAAAGACACCTCACCGAAGACAGGTAGCAAAAAAGTATATGAAAACATGTTCAACATCATGTCTTTAGAGAATTGTAAATGAATAGTAAGATACCACTATATGCGTGACTAAGATCTAAGACACAACACCAAATGCTGGCAACGATGTAGAGCAACAGGAACTCTAATTCATTGCTGATGGAACTGCGAAATAGTACAGCAACTTTTGAAAACAGTTTGGCAGTTTCTTATAAAACTAAGCATACTCTTACTATGTGATTTAGCAATTGCACTCCCTGGTATTTATCTCAAAGATTGAAAACTTAAGTCCATTAAACAACCTGCACACAAATGTTTACAGCTTTACCCATAACTGCCAAAATTTGGAAGTAATCGAGATATCCTCCAATAGGTGAATGAATAAACAAAATATGATACATCCATATACTGGAATTAATCAACAGTAAAATGAAAAGAGCTATCACACCACAAAATACATGGAAGAACCTTAAGTGAATACTGCTAAGTAAAATATTCTAACTATATGACATTCTGGAAAAAGCAAAACTATGGAGACAGTAAAAAAGATTAGTGGTTGCCAGGGGTTTAGGGGGAGGGAGGGAGAGATGAATAGGTGGAACACAGGGGGTTTGTATGGTAATGAAGCTGTTCTGTACAATACAGTAATGGTGTATACATGCTTTTGTTTTAAGACAGGGTCTCACTCTTGTCACCCAGGCTGGAGTGCAGTGGTGCAGTCACAACTCACTATAGCTTTGACCTTCTGGGCTCAAATGGTCCTCCCACCTAAGCCTCCCAAGTGGCTGGGACCACAGGTGTACACCACCATACCCAGCTAATAAACAAGTTTTTATTTTTATTTATTTATTTTAATGCAGAGTCGGGGTTCTGCCATATTGCCTAGGCTGGTCTGGAACTACTGGGCTCAAGTGATCCTCCTGCCTCAGCTTCCCAAAGTACTAGGGTCTCAGTTGTGAGCCACTGTGCTCATCAGCCCATACATGCTATTATACACTTGGCAAAACTCATAGAATGTACAACATAAAGAGTGAACCCCATTGTAATATGCCCATAGCTTACATTAGCTGAACAACTGTAACAAATTGTTCAACAATTATAACAAGTGTACCACACTAATGCAAAATATTAATAAGAGGGTAAACTGGGGTATTAAGTAAGGAGTTTATGGGGACTCTCTGTACTTTCCTTCATTTTTCTGTAAAGCTAAAACTGCCCAAAACAGTGTAATAATTAAAAATGTCATGCAAGAGATAATTCTAACTACTAAAACCTACCTTAATAGTAAGATAGAATAAACATTTTTCTACTAAGATGCATTTTGGAGGTAATATTCCACACATACCTTTCAAGTATAAATGTATCACTGAAAAAAGCAAAAAAAAAAAAAAAAATAGTCTTTTTGATAATAGAAAGTAGTATTTATCAGGTTTTGTAAACAAATGACTGGGAAAATATGGTCTTAAACGTGTATGTCCTAGATTGGGGTAAGGGGGTAACCAAATATTCTTTGATATTTTTCTTTTGAAACTCATTTGATAACTTCTCTATATGATTCCAAAAATTTTGCATAAAAATGTCAAAGAAAAGCTTCTTACAAATGGCAGACACTGGTTACTAATTTTATGCTTTGGCTCAGTTTTCTTTTTGGTGATGGTACAGAAATACTTAATTTTTTATTTTTAGTTTTAAAAATATTTTTGACCTCAGGCTATAGAATTTTTTTATTTTCAATGATGAATTTTCTCTTAAGTTGGGGCCTGCATATCAATATTCTTTTAGGAGCAAATCCCTCTTATCAAAGTTTTACAGTGGATTAAAGTGAAACTGCTGCACTGAAGTCTAGGTGAGAGGCCCTGGAATTCTCCCTGCCGTCCTGGGCCTGAAGCACCCCTGAAAAACCCCAACACTTGAAGAGACACAGTTTTAAATTCCTCTCTAAAATATAAGGATTTCCCAAAGCCCATAGGTTGAGGATGTAGTGAGACTACTGTATTGACTTTATAATTAATTAGTCTAACCTCATTTTAAACAATGTGGTTATTTTACTGACATTAGCATCAGGGACTTTGGGGTGGGGGCTAAAGAACAGATATTAGGAATAGAAAATTGGGCAGTAAGGGATTTTATAATTGGGAAATCCTTATATTTTATTAATTTTTAATTTTTATTTTTTGAGACAGGGTCTTCTCAGAAAAATGGGTTTTTCTTTTCTATCTCATTGTCAGACTGCAAATTTTCCAAGCTTTTATGCTTTGTTTCCCCTTTAAATATAAGTTCCAATTCCCAACCATATTTTGTGAATGAATAAAACTGAATGCTTTTAACAGTACCTAAGCCACCTCTTGGATGCTTTGCTGCTTAGAATTTCTTCCGCCAGATGCCCTAAATCATCTCAACTTCAAATTTCCACAGATCTCTAGGGCAGGGGCAAAATGCTGCCAGCCTCTTTGCTAAGACATAGCAATATTCACCTTTGCTCCAGTTCCCAACAAGTTCCTCATCTCCATCTAAGACCACCTCAGCTTGGACTTTATTGTCCATAGCACTATCAGCATTTTGGTCAAAGCCATTCAACAAGTCTCTAAGTTCCAAACCTTTCCTCATCTTCTGGTCTTCTTCTGAGCCCTCCAAACTGTTCCAAACTCAGCCTAATACCTAGTTCCAAAGTTGCTTCCATATTTTCAGGTATCTTTACAGCAGCATCTCACTCTATCATGGCCAATTTTCTATATTAGTCTGTTCTCACACTGCTAATAAAGACAGACCTGAGACTGGGTAATTTATAAAGGAAAGAGGTTTAATGGACTCACAGTTCCACGTGGCTAGGGAGGCCTCACGATCACGGTGGAAGACAAAGGAAGAGCACAGGAACGTCTTACATGGTGGCAGGCAAGACAGAGCATGTGCAGGGGAATCTCCTCTTTATAAAAACCACAAGATCTTGTGAGACTTATTTGCTATCATGAGAACAGCACAGGAAAGACCCACTCTCATTATTCAGTTTCCTCCCATGACATATGGGAAACATGGGAGCTACAATTCTAGGTGAGATTTGGTTGGGAACACAATCAAACCATATCAACCACTGAAAAAATTAGAAAGAAAACTTCAAAGTTATTAGGCGATGATCTTGCTCTCTTTTTTTTCCACTCATCCTATCGCTTTCTCTGTGAAGTATAAGATGAAAGCAATATTCTTTTTTACTTTATTCTGCATTTTGTATGTCTATGAATATAAACATTAATTATATATTGATTGTCTAACATACTGGCTATTAAGAAAGAAAACATATACTGTTCATGGGTGATTAACTTACAAGCCATGATCAGTTTTAATATAGGGATATATGTTTAAACATATCTTTACAGACATATTCAGTTCAGATAGCAAGTCAACTGATTCTTCAAATACCTGTAAAGTTATGTTTAGGCCCCTTGGAGTTCCTCAAGACATATCACTACTGTAGTAGCAGAAATAAAAGTTCAAAATAATACAGAACTTATATACTATTTTATGCCGTATAATATAGAAAAAAATCATTATAGTGAAATCTTTTGATACTAATTTTTTTTAACTAAGAATGTTTGACTTACGTTTTCACATATTCGGGCAAGAAATTTATCCTAGGCAAAGTAAATACAATTCTTGCTTTTAAACATAAAACTACGCCTTAAGGATTCTTTCAAACTGAATAAAAATATGCCAAGAGGCTAATTTTGCTGCCACTGAAAGACTGTCCTGTCCAAGTGCCAAAAGCAATGTGACTTATTTTTAATCTTGAAGAAAAAGGGGAAATATCTAATTTATGATTTGGAACTTCCACAATGGTAAAGTAGCATGTTTATTATACCTATTGTTCTTTTACTCCTAAATAAACAGGAAAACTCTGCTACAAATATAAAAGCAAAACCCATTTTCCAGAATTTAATAGTAAATAGGCTGTGAACTATTATTAAAGAACAGCAGAAATAATCTTTGGGAATTTGAAACATAAACAAAATAAAAAGAGAAAACCCTATGAATCTAAATTCCTTCTACTTTTCTTTCTAGTCAGTCTAAGGCATGGTTAAATTCTGTTTCTCAATTTCCAAAGCCTAGTGGAGGGTTTATTTAAGAATAATGTAACCACTGCATTGCAGCTCTAAACAATCACTGCATAAAGTTTAATAACATTCTAATAGAATGACTTCTTTCAGAACTCAGAGTTATGGTCATTTGGGGATGAAGGAGAACATGTCAATGTGACCACCATACACTGAATAACAGGTATGCGGTGCTTCTGTCCTTAGCATTACACTTCTCAGCCTTATTACCTAAACACTGGGGTCCAATCCTAACTTCAAAGAAAGGGCAAAGTAATGAGGTATGCTCATTTCCTAAACAATTATTCTAGTGGAAACAGAAACCCTCAACTTTCTAAAGTTGGTGTACTATTTTTTCTTTTTAATTAACAAGACATTAAAAAATGTTAGGAATAAGCAAGAGGTGAGAAACTAGGAAGAACATGCTAAAATAGGGATATTATACAGGTAATTTATAAAGAAACATTAGCTTTACACATTTGAAATGTAAAAAATAATATACATCTTTAACAAGGAAAAAATAAAAATAGGATTACAGATATTTATAAATATTAATCAGGTGAAATAAATGCTACATGTAAACTGTGAAATATAGTTTAACTTTAAAGAACGCACCATTAAAACTAAAACCAAGACGTATACATGAAACATTTATTATGAGTATTCATAAAATCTATGGTAAGACAATATGAAAATATTAGGCAAACTATAGATTTTTAATATTAGGTATCAAATTAAATTTGCTGATTACAACAAAAGCGATTTACTTTACACTTGTTATGTGCTTACTAGGATAAGCACCTTATATAAATTAAGTCATCTAATCTGGACAACTGTGAAGTAGGGACCTCTCTTATCCTTATTTACATATGAATAAAAAGGTCACACAGCTAGGAAATGGGAGATTGGCATTTGATTCACAGCTTTCTCTTTCCATAACCCAGGGTACTTAATCATAATTCAATTTCATATAGTAAAAGATATTCTTTAAATAAGAAACAGTTTTTATATGTGTATTTTTTTATATATATAGACCAATTAGGTTGTTAGAAATCAGCCTTCCATCACTTCAAATAACCAAACAAAAATAACTGACACTACCAGAATCTATGCTGCAGAGATAATAGCATGCTTTACACATATCTCTTTTAAAATCATAAGCTCCTCTCAGGTTAATAGAACCTTCCCCCAAGCCCCCGCCTCCATTTTATCACTCTTCCGAAGATGTGGAAGCACAGATTAATTGGTTTGTATAAAATTTTGGAGACCAAAACCTAAAATGCAATAAAATAAATAAATGGGAAAAAAAAAATTTGGAGAAACAGAATGAGGAAATAGAGACACTAAGAGTTTGGAAGAGGAGAAATAAGGCAGAATGTTAAAATGCTCAAATTGGCATTATCTTCGGCTTGAGTAATTCTCCATAGATATCTATTTACTCTGGATATCAGCTTGGGGACTAGATTATCTGGTAGGTCCTGACTAACTTGTTCACTGGATATACTTCTTCTCTATTAAAAGGCTTCCATATTTGGGTATAAAATGTTATATTAGGTTTGTTGCTAACCAACTTCTCATTCAATATCCATTTCCTTTCTGACTAATACTTCTTGTAAACTCACAGCAGTTTTAAATACCTGGCATAGAGTCAGTAATACAGGTATGGCAGCACAAGGTGTTCTGGAGTGTGATTAACTTTGGTGTAAACATCCTATCTAAAATAGCCCTCAGGTAAGCTGAATGTACTTTTGTTGCCAATTTAAGCAGAAGGTAAAGTTTGGAAATACAGAGAATCTCTATAAGCTGTAACATTGTATCTCCATACACTGAAGTTTTAAAAATTGTGAGTTAAAATGAACAACATTATAATTTTGTAACCTTCACTTACTTTCCCAACAGAGTTTAAGGAAAAAGTTGGCTACTGCATATTTCCATTTTATAGCACTTTTTATCCAAGTATCCCCAAAATCATAGATATTGAACTTGACTAGCTGTTCTTAAGGAGTTGAAAGCATAACAACCAAAGATCTCAAGGTAAAAAAATCACTAGGCCTTTGACTTTTTGAGCATGTAAAATTTTCATTTCTACTTGGTGGAAAATTACTAAAGTTTGCTAAGGAGAATTTTATTAAAATCCAAGTTCTATAGCACTGTCAGAGTCATTTAAGATCTCTATTCTTCTGGTGCCATAATTAATATCTTTTGGCTACAGAAGAAAATATTTAGGGGCATTGACTAAGATCCCAAGATCTCAGCTTTTTGGACAGACTGTAAGAGAAGCATAATCATACTATATATCCCTGGAGGTCCAATCCCTAAGGTATTCCTTATTCAGTTAATTTAATTTATAAGAGGCATATAACCACACAGATTTTTAACACTAGAAAGGATTATAAAAAAGACCATCTTCCTATCCCCTTATTAAAAGGTGAGAGGTTGGCTGGGTGTGGTGGCTCATGCCTGTAATCCCAGCACTTTGGGAGGCAGAGGGGGGCGGATCACAAGGTCAGGAGTTCAGGACCAGACTGGCCAACATGGTGAAACCCCGTCTCTACTAAAAAATACAAAAATTAGCTGGGCATGGTGGCTCGTGACTGTAATCCCAGCTACTTGGGAGGCTGAGTTATGAGAACTGCTTGAACCAGGACCCGGGAGACAGAGGTTGTAGTGAGCCGAGAGTGAACCACTGCACTCCAGCCTGGGCTACAGAGCAAGACTCCATCAAAAAAAAAAAAAAAAAAAAAGATGAGATGGAGTTCTAGAAATGATAAATGATTTGGCTAAACTCATTGTAGTTAATGGCCATGATGGGTCTTGGCTTTTACAAATTTCTTTACTTAGCATATAGATCATAACATGCTGAGGAAGGGACAAGGGGAGTGGTGCAGGACTACCTGAAAAGTTGCAGTCCTAAATAGCTCCTTTTAGCATATGCTGACTTTTGCTCTGAAGGATCCTTTCATAATTCATTTACAACAGGGAAGCCATATTTTAGCCACTAAATAGGTTAAAAAGGTATAGAGATTATGCCTCTGTCCTTACAGTTTACATTCCAAGTTATATGTCTCAGAGGATATAATCCACCTTACTTTTAATATTCTAGCCATTCACACCTAGTACTGTACCTCATGGCAGGTTTAAGGTTGCACAAAAGACTTTTAAAAAAAATTTTATTTTTATTTTTTATTTTACTAGGTTTTTGGGAAACACATGGTGTTTGGTTACACAAATAAGTTCTTTAGTGGTGATTTCTGAGATTTTGGTACAGCCATCACCCAAACAGTATACACTGTACCCCATGTGTAGTCTTTTATCCCTCACTCCCCTCCCACCCTTTCCCCTGAGTTTCCAAAGTCCACTGTATCATTCTTATGCCTTTGCATCCTCATTGCTTTGCTTCCATTTATGAGTGAGAGCATAAGATGTTTGGGTTTCCATTTCAGAGTTACTTCACTTAGCATAATTGGTTGCCAATTCCATCAGGTTGCTGTGAATGCCATTATTTTGTTCCTTTTATGGCTGAGAAGGATTCCATGGTGTGTGTATGTGCATATATATGTATACACACACGCGCGTGCTCGCGCCACAATTTCTTTATCCACTTGTTGACTGATGTGCATTTGGGCTGGTTCCATATTTCTGCAGTTGCAAATTGTGCTGCTATAAACATGTGTGTGTAAGTATCTTTTTCATATAATGACTTATTTCCTCTGGGTAGATACCCAGTAGTGGGAATGCTGGATCAAATGGTAGTTCTACTTTCAGTTCTTTAAGGAGTCTTCACATTGTTTTCCATAGTGGCTGTACTAGTTTACATTCTGACCAGCAGTGTAAAAATGTTCCCTTTTCACCATATCCACACCAACATCTATTATTTTTTGATTTTTTGATTGTGGCTATTATAGGATTAAGGTGGTACTGCACTGAGGTTTTGATTTGCATTTTCCTGATCATTAGTGATGCTATTTTTTCATGTTTGCTGGCCATTTGCAAATCTTCTACAAAAGACATCTTTAATATTCCCAACGTATTTTTATCCAAAGGCTCATGAGGTAAATATTAAAGTTACAGAAAGTAGTTTATATAGTTGAGATGTAAAATCTCAATTTGTTTATTTCATGAAAATAACTCTATATGAAGTGCCTGCTAGGCACTGTAGGGGAGATAAAGGTGGATAACACACACACACACACACACACACACACACACACACACACACACACACACACGGCACCCTGTACAGATGTAAAGCTTGTACCTACAAAAGGGTACCCAGCCAAGGGGGACAAATGGGGCTGAAATGTTGCTCATGCTCTGTTTGACAAGCTTTTTGCCCTAACAGAAAGCTATCAGCAAGTGGGGTGAAGGAGCACCTGTTTCTAATTCACGTAATGGTGCTTGGGAGGCTAGCTAGTGGTAGCTTTGGACACAAATACCACAAATCTTTCAATAACACAAATCTGACCACAACAGTCATCACATTTTTCAGTGGTTTTCCATTGCCAACAGGAGAAAAGCAAATTGAGATGACGTTCAAGTTCGTTCACATGTAAGTCTGACCACTTTTTCTCCTTCTCCTTCTACATGAAGACTCTTTCTGCCAATTATATTGAACATTTAACTGATTTTTAGACCACACCATGCTCTTTTATTCATCTCTGGCTTTCCATCTGCCCTTTAAAACTCAGAAAAAAATTCCCTTCTGGGTATCATCTAACTTGTTTAACCCCAGGTGGTGTGAGTGACTCCTCCTCCTTTCTCCTATAGTATTCTGCACATCACTCGATCATGCCACGTAAACACACTATACAGAACTTCGTTGTTTATGTCTTTCCTTCTAAACTGCAAATCTTATTCGCAATACCTAGGAAATAAAGATAACTTATAAAAACAAGGTTCCTAATTTTAGGTAGCTTATACTTTTTTGGAGATGACAAAAACAAGGTAGGTAAAGACAATTACTGTTAAGAGAAATACGTGTAAAAATATCTGCTTCATATCTGCTGTTTAGTTTGCTAAGTCACTATTCACAGGAATTGACAAACCTTTATCAAATATTCAGACATGTCAAAGGGAACTATGAAAGTTTCAAAGAATATTGTGTTGACTCAGAGGCATTAGGAGATCATGAAGAGTCCTTCAAGTGGAACTGATAGGCCTGATTTCTGGTCCCAGGTTTGTCACTTACTTGCTGTGGAATCTCAGACAAGCCAATTGCTTTTGCTTGATTTTAGTTTTTTTGCTATAGCACTGCTCCCATAGAGTTAGGGTACTCAAAGAGATAATGTATATGAAAATATGACTAAAACTACAAAGTGCCATTTTAGCAAATGTTAAAACTGACATTTCTGGTTGGTAAAATGACTTAGAATCAACACATAAATCTATCACTCATCTAATATTAATGCCCACTGAGTGTGTGCGAGGCAGCTACTTTGCCAGACTTCAAGAAGTGCAAGACCTGATCTCTGCCCTACAGAATTTTTGTTTGGGGAGATGAGGCAGCTGGTCGTATTAAAGTAACTACAGAGGCCAGGCACAGTGGCTCATGCCTGAAATCCCAAGACTTTAGGAGGCTGAGTTAGGAGGAATGCTTGAGGCCAGGAGTTTGAGACCAGGCTGGGCAACATAGTGAGGCCTCCATATCTACAACATTTTTTTTTTTTAATTAGCTGGCACAGTGGCATGTCTGATCTACTCAGGAGGCTGGGCAAGGAGGACCACTTGAGCCTAGGAGTTCAAGTTTGCAGTGAAGTATGATCATGACACTGCACTCCAGCCTGGGCAATAGAATGAGGCCCTGTCTCTTAAAAAATAAAACAGCCACAGGGAAAAATATAACAGCTAAACAAGTGAAACAAAAATAAATGTAAAAGAGTACAAAAGAATAGGCTATTTCTGGGTGGGGTAGTCATTATGGCTTTATGACAAAGTAGTTATTTCAGTGGGTCACGTAAGGAAAGAATACAGTTGTCCCTTGGTATCCAAGGGCAACTGGTTCCAGAAGCCCCTTAGATACCAAAATCCGAAGATGCATAAGTCCCTCACAGAAAATGGCATAGTATTTGCATATAGCCTGTGCATATCCTCTTGTATAAGTCATCTCTAGATTACCTATGATACCTGATATAATGTAAATGCCATATAGTTGTTATGGTATATTTTCAAGTTTGTACTTTTTGTTGTTGTATTATTTTTATTGTTTTTTTTTTGTTTCTGAATATTTTCTATTTGCAGTTGGTTGAAATTGCAGATGGAACCTGCAGATACAGGGCACTGAGTATTTTGAAATTCTCTGGCATAGATACACAATTTTAGTGTAACGACACAAGAAAGAATAGAGAGATAGCAAAGAAGATCTCGAATAAAAACAGGTGACCACTTGGTGATAGCAGCATGTTTTCATAGGGCAGTTTCTGATTAGGCAGAAAAAGCAGGTTGCAGACAGTCCACAGTAGCAATCCCCAACCTTTTTGGCACCAGGGAGTGGTTTTGTGGAAGACAATTTTTCCAGAGATGGGGTGAGGTGATGGTTTTGGAATGAAACTGTTCTCAGACATTAAATTCTCATAGAGAGCACACAACCTCCATCCCTTGCATGCATAGTTAAGTGTTCATAATTCAACAGTGTTCATCCTCCTATGAGAATCTAATGCTGCTGCTGATCTAACAGGAGGCAGAGCTCAGGTGGTAATGGTCACTGGCCCATTACTCACTCATGCTATGCGGTACTGGTACTGGTCCACATCCAGGAAGTTGGGAATCCCTGGTCTACAGAAGAGTACTAAGTACTGTGGTGCTCTGCTTCACTTTGGAGACAGGTACACTGCTGCTAGCTGCTTTCTAACAAGAGTAAGTAGATTGCTTAAGACCAGGCCAAATGGTGTTCTGTCCTTCCTTAGAATCCTTATTCCTGTCTCAGATGTGTTGTTTGACTGGTGAGATAAACAATCTACACCAGATTCTAGTATAATGACTCTAATGTTTTAGTTTGGGGAATACTATCATAAGAGACGTCATGTAGGAAGAGTACAGACATTTTAAGAGGCTAAATTGCTCCTTCTATTTTCACTGTGTGGGAGAAAGAGAGATGTCAGAAGAACTGTTAATCAGTGAAATTGAAAAGTAATTTAAGGCTCTCTTTTTATTAGCTATAACAGCTCAAGCATAGTGAATAGGACCCTTCTTGGATTAATGAGGCAAACTGGAAGGCAATTTTTTTAATGTCAAGCTGGCATGAAGATCTTGTGCTATTATTAGACCCAGGAAGGCAGAGACTACAAAATAGCCATGACACATCATTTAAAAATAAAATAAATAGGCTAAGTTTACATGACGTGAAAGATTTCTGAAAACTTGGTGTGAAATGTATTTAACTTGAACACATTGCTTTAAAAAGATTTTCTAGAGCTAGATTCATAAGATTACAATAGAAAAATCACTATGGTAAGCAAATTTTTACACTTTAAAGGAGAATTTTTTTTTTTTTTTTTTTTTTTTTTTTGCTGCCTGACTGCCATATCATGAGCTGCCTGCCTGCTCCTGGGAAGGGCCTGTCCCAACTGGCTCTGCCCTGTCACCACAGTGTCCCCAGTTGGCTGAAGCTGGCCTTTGAAGATGTAAGGGAGCAGGTTTACAAACTGGCCAAAAAGGGCCTGATTCCCTCACAAATTAGTGATCCCAAGGGGTTTACCGAAAGGAGGATAATATCCAAATGTGAATAAAAATTCAACCCAATTTTACAGATATCAGTCTTTGGCCTATGTCAGCAAAGTCTGATACATGGAAGAAATTATGCATCTTACTCATCACCTGTGTTCCCAAGAATAGTACACATGGGGGTAATAAGCCCAGTTATTGCTTTTTTTAATATATATTTGTGACAATTGATTTCCTGTTAGAGATAAAACTCTTCCAAAAGTAACAAGGATAATTTGATAAAAGACGAATAAATGAGGCTGAATAGTCTACAAATAACTTAAAAAACAAAAATCAAAGCCAAAAAAATAGCAATAATCAAAAAGACTTCTTATTCCCTCCTAAGAGAAGTTCCATCTGCCTTTAAATGGCATAGGTTTTTTCATTGACTGAGAGCTACAGCCAAGAAGCCAAGACAATGAGGGCCACAGCCACAGAGACAATGAGTGGCAGGTGGCAGAGATGGCCAAAAGATGCAAACTGCTTCAGTCTCCCCTCAGAGGCTGCTCCCTAGTGACTGTATTCCCCTTCCGGCTGGTGACAAACTTCCTCTTGAGAGCCTCTTGAGGCTTACAAAAGTGCTTCAATTCTCTGTATACCCTCTTCAGGGAGGAAAAATGGAGCGACTTCAAGCAGAAGTTGCTATCTGAAACACAGAGCTAGTCTAAGCTTTTATGGTACAATGCTGATTGGGCAAAATAAGTAACCAGGTGAAAAGAAAATAATTTTTTAAAGTAACCCCTTCTCTTCTCTGTCATTAAAAGTACCAGTGGCCGGGCGCAGTGGCTCATTGCCTGTATTCTCAGCATTTTGGGAGGCCAAGGCAAGTAGGTCACCTGAGGTCAGGAGTTCAAGATGAGCCTGGCCAACGTGGTGAAACCCCATCTCTACTAAAAATACAAAAATTAGCTGGGCGTGTGGTGGGTGCCTGTAATCCCAGCCACTCGGGAGGCTGAGGCAGGAGAATTATTTGAACCCAGGAGGCAGAGGTTGCAGTGAGCCAAGATTGTTACATTGCACTCCAGCCCGGGTGACAACAACGAAACTACGTCTCAAAAAAAAAAAAAAAAAAGTACCAGTATCATTTCCATCTTAATCATCCTCTACAACTTTTTCACTAAAAATAAAACATGCTCACTACACTTCAACATTTTGTTTCTAAAAAACAATTAGAATGCCAGGAATTTCCTAATCTCTGGCTTACCTGCCCAAATTCTTGTTCATATAGCTAACAGGGTACAGTTAAATAAAATTAATTTTATATAATCTTGAATATAAAATACTATTTTTCCTGCGAGGAAATTTCATTTTTTTAGTATAAAAATTTCATTTTTATGAAATCTCATTCATTTTAGTAGTTTCATTTTTATACCCAAAGTGGCCAGAGACACTCTAACTCTGAGGAAATGGCTCTGTCTACAGCAGAAAGTTAGAGGGTTCCTCTTGTACAAATGCAAACTGACAGTCTATTTTTCCTAAATCTAACTTAAAATCTTTTTTTCCCACAGTTTATCAAGTGCTTGTTAAACATGCACCATGTAGGTTCCGTGTGAAGACAGAGAAACAGAGAGAGATGAAACCTTACATTTTATCTAAGCATTATTTAATTAAACTGTCCTAAACCTCCTATTTATTAAGACTTTGAAGAAATAATAATAGTTTTCCTAAAATACCTATGTGAACTGCCTAACTGTTCAGACCAAAAAAAAAAAAACCTCAGTAGGGAAAAAAACCTGCCTCATCCAAATTAGAAACCACAGAACTACTAAGATGTAGCTGTTAGCAAAATTTCTATAAAGTGTAATACTATACTAATTATAAATAGGACCACAATGGGATCCCCTCCCCAACCCAAGCATTATGGAACACAAAAATATAATTTGAGGGAAGACAAAATTTTCTGCTACTTTTCCTGTGACAATTTCAGAAGGCCTGATATAAAAATTAATCATAAATGTGCTTAGATGTTAAATCAAATACGAAGTGTACTACATAAGAATTAGCAAGCCAGTACAATAACTGCTGGCACCAAAGGAGGTTTTTTCCTTTTAGCCAGATAAAATCTCTCTGGGTTTTATTTTTGTTTTGCACTTCAATGTTACTACCATGAATTACTTCAAAGTGAGAAAGGCACATTTATATCTTGCTAACTGCTCTTCCAGTTCACTCAACTCAAGTGAAAGATTTATGGTTTCTTCTTCTTCCTCTTGCTGCTTTCTGAAATTGCCATATCATATACATGATGCCAGCCTTGTCTCAAATCAAAAACTGAATTCTAGAAATGTAGGAGCAGTCAGTTAACCATAACTCTACGTTCATTTTAACTTTATGGATGCTCACAAAGATCACTGATTCAGAGGAGTTAAAGGTGAGCTCATTTCAACTGCTTTTCAAGCTACTTTCTACATAGCTTTTTATTCCAATGGACTTGAAAAATATAAAGGAGGAAAATCAAATACAAATGCTCCTCAACTTATAAGGGGGCTATGTCCTGATAAACCCATCATTGGTTGAATATGTAATAAATCAGAAATGCATTTGTGTGCTTTTGAAATGTGTTTTTGACTTATTTTCGATGTAATATGGATTTATCCAGATGTAGCCATATTGTAAGTTGAGGACTGTCCTGAATGTGTACCACTTTTATACCCAAAAATCATAAGTCAAACTGTCATAAGTTTGGGACTGTCTATATCTACGGTTCTTGGGGCAAAACAATGAATAGATCTGGTATTTATTTTGGCTGTTGTTATTAGCTATGATTGCACGATACACTAAGTCCAGTTCCAAAATGCCTCTCAGAGTACCACTAATGATCTGTCATACGGTAATCTCTTCCGTGTTTACATAAGACAAATGAAAACAATAGCAAGCAAAATAGAATGCAGAGTCCTAGCCTACTGAGTAATTCAGAATAAAAATAATCTGTAACCTCTTACTTAAAAAAATATTAATTTCCCAGTACAAATCCACATCATTCATTGTTACGACAGATGCTATTTCTGTGTTGAGAGACATAGTTGGTCCTTTCCTTAAGAAATGCAGGTAGAAAACTTGCACAATTATTTCATGGAATTTTATTTGGTAAATAAAAATAGCTTAAGTAAAGAGTTGGTAAGGAGGGAAAAAATGTTTATCTGCCATACATAAAACTGATTTTCATATTTTCACAGACGTCTTGCTGTTCCTGTCAAGAGCTTATCTTCAGAGGAGGGCAGATACCTTTTTACTGTGAGAAAATCTTTAGTACAAAACTAGATTGAGATAACTTGGCAAAATGATAAAAAGATGATAATGATACACACTCTTTGCTTAGCCTTTATACTCATGATATCCTAATTTCATTTCTATGATCTCCATAAGAAAACAGCAGGGAAGGTTATAGCATCATTTCCATTTGATGGGTAAAGAAAGCAAAGTTAGAGAAGTGTGTGATTGGTTAGAACTGCTGTATTAAGAAGCCCAGTGGAAGAATCTACTTCTAGTCTAGTGGTCTGTTCACTATATTAAGCTATTCCTCTGAACACCACATTTTGAGAAATAATAGGAGCAAATAAAAAACAACTGTGATATAATAGAAGCCACGTAAAGTGCAATTTAACTTAGTGACTATGGCCTGTACTGCACTTCTTGTTTTAAGATTTTTTAGTACATGGTCATTTAAAACACTTGGCGGGAAGCAATTTATTTTGCTTAATGACCTGAAGCCACTGCTTCCCTCCCACCAAGATATTTTGAAGGGAACTCTCTTACCTCTGCCCCGGAGTATGAATCAGTCTGAAGGATGAGCTCATTCAAATCAACATCATTACTGATAGGCATGGAGTGAAACTGCAGCTTCAGTATTTCCCTTCTTGTTGCTTCATCTGGTAACGGCACATAGATGATTCTATCAATTCTTCCAGGCCTCATCAAAGCCTATAAAGAAAATGAGGCAACATGAATTAACCAGGCTCAGAACTGACATTCCACCTCAAAGATACCCATGGAAAGATGTCTGGCATTTCACGAATAATCCAATATTATTCATAATTGGTAAATAATACAAGTACCAGAGATTCTATAATCTATGTCACAGATACAAACAATATCAAGAGTACTGTTGAAAATAGAAAAGGAATATTTATGGGAGGTTGTCCCTTCTCAGCAATTATCAGGTAAATAAAAGATGACTATTCTCTTTTCAAAAATGTAGAAATAATTTGCACTCATTATATCAAAAGGAATGTTTTTGTAACTTCCTTAAATAACTATTAAAATATAGTTTAAGGCCAGGGATGGTGGCTTAATATACACCATAATACCTGTAATCTCAGCATTTTTTCTTTTTTTTTTTTTGAGACAGAGCCTCACTCTGCCGCCTGCCCAAGCTGGAGTGCAAGTGGCGCCCTCAGCTCACTGCAACCTCTGCCTCCTGGGCTAAAGTGATCCTCTCACCTTAGCCTCCTAAGTGGCTGGGACTACAGGCATACAGCACCATGCCCAACTAATTTTTGTATTTTTTTGTAGAGATGGAGTTTTGCCTTGTTGCCCAGGCTGGTTTTAAAAACAGGAAAACTTACACTACTTGACTTCAAAACTTATAATGCTAAAGAAACAAGATAGTGTGAGAGTATCTAAAGGATAAAGATGCAGACAAATAAAATAGAAAAAGTAAGTCCATATTGATTTTAAGCCACTCGAGAAGGAAATTATCTTAAGAAAAGATACTGTGGATGATAGAAATCCATATAAAAAAAAATGAACATTGACCCTTACCTCATACCATACTGAAAAATTAACTTGAAACGTATGAGCTAAAACTACAACACTTCTAGAAGTATAAAAGAAAAAAATGGATAACTGGTATCTCTTCGAAAGATACCTTTAAGAAAATGAAAAGACAAGTCACAGACTGAGATAAAATATTTACAATATGCATATTTGACAAAGGACTTGTATCCAAATATATGAAGAAGCCTCATAATTCAATAAGAGCAACCCAAAGTAACTGAGCTAAAAACTTAAACTTGCTAACCATATAGGTTCCTTTGTGAGGTAAGTATGTGAAAAGATAATTAACATCAGTAGTTATCAGATCAATGCAAATTGAAACCACAATGAGATACCATTACCTTATCATAAGAATGATGAAAATTAAAGACACTAACAATACAAAAGACCAATCAAGGACATGGAGCAACTAGAACTTACATACGCTGTTAATGGGAATATAAAATAGTATAACCACCTTGGAAAACTATGTGGCAGCTTCTTAAGAAATTAAACATACCACATCATAACAACCCAATTATTTCACTCCTAGGTAGTCACCTAAGAAGAAAAAAGCCGTATCTACACAAAGACTTGTATATGGAAATTCATAGTAGATTTTATTTTTTTGAGACAGAGTCTCACTCTGTCACCCAGGCTAGAGTGTAGTGACATGATCTTGGCTCCTCCTGTGCTCAAGCGATCCTCTCTTCTCAACCTCCCAAGTAGCTGGGACCACAGGTGTGCACCACCATGCCCAGCTGTTTTTTTAATTTTTTGAGGTGGAGTTTCACTTTTATTGCCCAGGTTGGAGTGCAATGGTGCCATTTCAGCTCACTGCAACCTCTGCCTCCCAGGTTCAAGCGATTCTCCTGTCTCAGCCTCCCAAGTAGCCGGGATTATAGGTACATGCCACCACACCTGGCTAATTTTTTGTATTTTTAGAAGAGACAGGGTTTCTCCACATTGGACAGGCTGGTCTCGAACTCCTGACCTCGGGTGATCCATCTCCCTCAGCCTCCCAACGTGCTGGGATTACAGACTTGAGCAAATGTGACCAGCCTCAGCTATTTCTTTTGTATTTTCAGTAAAGATGGGGTCTTGCCTTGGTGCCCAGGCTGGTCTCAAACTCCTGTGCCCAAGTGATCTACCCACCTTGGCCTCCCAAAGTGCTGAGATTACAGGTGTGAGCCACTGTGCCCGGCCCACAGTAGCTTTATTCATAATAGCTAAAATTGTAAACATCCCAAATGTCTAACAACTTATGAGTACATAGTCAAAATATATAATGGAATACTACTCAACAATTCTATTTGTTGAGTAGTATTCCATTATATATTTTGAGGCCCAAGGTCATACAATTCTATTGTTGATTAGTATTCAGTAATTCAGGACTACTGAACACTCAACAGTGTGCATGAGTCTCATCATGCTGAGTCAAATAGAACAGACATAAAAGAGTACATACTACATAACTACTATATTTAAATAAAATATTTAAAAAACCCAATCTAATCTGTAGTAGCAAAAAGCAGACTAGGGTTGACTGAAACCTAAGGAAGAGGGAAAGATGAACTGCAAAGGGGCAAAAGCATGAAGGTGATGGTTCTGCACCTTAATTGCAGAGGTGGTTTTGTAGGTTTACACATGTCTAAATTAATTGATTTGTACATATAAGTTGATAGAATTATTGTATGTAAACTGAAACTAAATAAGAAGGATTTAAAAAGAGTGGTAACTTGCATTTGTTATATTCCTGTATTTATAAATCAGTAAATTTAATGGGACTAAAGATAGTTTCAAATTTTCTCTATCTGGAAAGATTATCATCTTTGAGTAAGCAGTTTGGAAAAAAATCACATAAGAAGTCATGTAAGAGAAAGACTACTTACTTATTTAATGAGCTGTGTCAGATCAATTTCTATGATTTGGCCACAAATTTGGTGACAAATATTACAACCATTTCAATCTCATAGCTAATTTATTTGTCATTTTGTTTTAATGTATTTCACCATCTTCATACTTAGAGTTCCAAATAGTTAAAATCCAAGAGTTAAAATCCACGGGGTCAAAACCATCATATCTCATACCAGTGCTTCATAACATACTTGAGTGAATGTTAACAAATGTAATGGAAAAAAGGGTTTTCTTCTTAAATAAATTTGGGGAACACTGTGTAGAAACAAAAAAGAAGGTTTGTACAGGTTTCTATATAAAAGAATTTTTGAAACTTACATTAATGGGTAATAAAAATATCCGGGAGAAACCTCTTGTAGTATGTAACAATTGTCTTTTAAATTCCCAAACTAAAAAAAAGAAAAAAATTCCCAAGCTCTAGTCATGGAACATTTCCATTTCCACTTTGGAAAATGCTGTTGTATACTTTTTGTATACGTTATAATACCTAGAAGAGGGTGACTATCTGTCAAATATCTATCAATTCTTATGCACAGATTAGCTGGCAAAAAGTCAATTAGGAAAAAATCATGCAATACATTTATTTTCCTTGCTTAAAAAATTAGAGTTTTGTTTGCAGACTATTCTGTACACCTAACATTAATTCATTAAGTAAAAATGATGCATGATTCGCTTTCTTGAAATGTATTTTATCAAAGAATTCAAAACTCCATTTCAATCATGGAAATCACTTCTTTCTACCTAAAACAAATACAGGACTCAGGAAATAAAGATGATTTCAGTAAATACATATTTTCAAAAACTGAAAACATTATCTAAGATAAATAACATTAATATTTACACAGTGCTTAAGAATCTATGAAGCATTTTCCACATACTACATAGCTCATTTAATATTTCCCAGATTTTGGGAACTAGGCATTATTTTACCCTATTAAGACAAAGAAAATGAAGCCCAAGGTCATACAATAAATTACAGAAACTAGGCTGAAATCTGGGGTTTGCAAATGTTGAATCAGTCCTTTTTAACTTTACTATTTCGACACTACATGACACTTATTATCAATAAACAAACAAAATTCTCATTCTGAAATATGATATTCCTAACAAAATAAAGTTTAACAATTCTCTCATCAAAAAAAATTATTAAGCATCTACTATGTGCCAGGCTATTTTACTTGCTGGGGATACAGCTGTGGAGAGCTTGGTTATTTTTTTAAAGTTGAAGTTGTCCTTTTCATCCTACTGGAATAACAAATTCTAGGCTATTTTAAAATTTCCTTTCTAATAGTTGAAAGAACAGAGCAGAGGATACAGAGCATACATGTCAGCTAAGTCACTGGAACACTCAGCATACATCTGTGTGTGTTTATTTATTTATTTATTTATTTTTAGCTGTGCTATCCTAGGGCACTGCAGGTTGAGTACACTTCAACGATTATAACATTGTCTGGGCTAACAGCCAGCTAGGCTTTTTCTGGCCTGATCTTGTCAGTGAAAGTTATGCTTAAAAAATAGTAGGAAAGAGCCTTCCTTCCTTTAGAACTCTGAATGAGAGTAACACCCTTCCTAGAATTTCTTTAAAAATACTGTTTTGGGATATTAGGGTGGAAGAATGTATTCTTAATGATGGCATGTTCCATTATTTTAAAATCACCATATGACAAGTCAATGAAAAAACAAGCCAAGGCTTTCTAATACTATGAGCCCTTCTGGCTCCAAGACCATATTGGATATTGTGATCTCTTCTCCATTAAAACCAACAAATTTTAAAAAAAACAACTCATAGAATTAACTCAATTTCTGAGAACTTGAAGACCTTGGGCAAGTCTCTACACTTGTAATAGCCTCAGTTTCCTCATGTGTGAAAATGAAGGCAGCTCTTTAATTATAGGGACCTATGTGCATTTGACAAAATTTCCCTGCAAACTGTACATCTGCAAAAATATCCCCAATTTTGCAAATGATTCCAGGGAATTCACCTGAAATCTGGCTGTGTGCCCCAGACTAAAAATTATCATATTGGATGACCATTTAAACGGGACTTCCAGCCCCCACTTCTAGGATCCCCTGCCATTCTTATATGACAAAATATCCACAGCTTACATTGCATAGTCATTACTATAAACATGTGTTAGTTTATTATGAAACCAATATACTTCTTTTCTTCTGACCTTTATATCAAGGACTCAAAACATTTCTGGTACTTCACATGAAGGAGCCTTAACTATCAAACCTCATACCACAATTATAAGACTGCCTTTTCTTTTTTATAAATTCTGAAATTCAACACTTAAGAGTTTCATGTTCTATCAAATGTTCAAATCTAATTTCATTAGCATAGAAATACTTGTTCAGACAAAAGTATTAAAACAGACACCTTGAAAAATTAGGTTTCATTGGCTCTCATTCATTTAAAATAATCAACAAGGGTGTGTATGTGTGTATAGGGAGTGCCTTCCTCTAGGAAAGGAAAGCAGCACTGAGCCTTTACACTTTAATAAAAACATAGCAATGAATAATGATTCATGGAGAAAATAGTTCCAGAAACCAGAGAGAGGTGTATCTTTGGTAACAGCTCTGAATTATCTCAAAGAAACCTTGAATTCATCCTAGGCATCTCTTTCTTCTGGAGTCCAACTAATGCATAAGCCTCGTTAATACCACTTAAATCTCTCTTAAAGCTGTCACTTCTACTCATTTCTTCTTTATTGTATATTTGTATGTTTGTTTACTGTCTGTCTTTCCCAACAGAGTGTAGACTATATGTAGTGGGAGGAATCATATTCACTTTATTCAACATTGTAAGCTCAGCTATGGCACATATAAGGCACCCAATAAATGTCTACTCAGTGAAATCAAGCCAACATAATCGTTTGTCTAGAGTATTATAATTGCTGTGCTAGTTGTTTTTCTGCCTGCAGTCTTATTCTTTCCTTCTTCTCCCTCACTATATCTACATCATAGCTAATGTGATCATTCTAACTGCAAATACCTTAACTTCCTATATCCTAACCATTTAATTGTATATCAAAGAAAAAAGTCCAAGTTCAAGTATAGTATTTCTCACCCTGTGAGAAAAAAGGAGATGTAAATAAGATAGGAGTTACACTAAAATTATAGAGATTTGAAACGCTATACTTGAACTTGGACTTGCTTAGGAGCACCTAAACACCCACTTAGTAAAACTCAACACGCTGCTTTCTGCCTTCCTGCTTTCGCACATACTTCTCCCTCTGCTCAGAGTGACATTTTATGTCCTTGTCTATCAAGCAAGCTCCAGTCTTGTTCAAGTCTCAGATTAAAAGTCTTCTCCTTTACTGAAAATTCTATGACTCTTCAAAGTACATAAATGAATTTTAAACCTGTAATTTGGCATGTGAGGTTAAAAGTGAGGGCAAAAGAATCAGCTTACCTGGAGGAAAATTCTAGCTCAATCACTTATTAGCTGTGTGTCTCCACAAATCAGCAGGTGTTTTTATATTTATATTGATATAATGTGCTTAGTACAGTGTTTGGCATATGACATGTATGCTTTAACAAGTATTAAATGCTATTGTAATAATTACTTTTCTTCTATAATTATCCTCAGTACTTGATTTTGAGATCCTTGAATATAGGCAATGTTAGTAATCTCTGAATTCTTAATACATGGCAGATGTTAAAGGTCTTTTAATAAATGAAACAATGAGCTAGGAGGTTAGAACAATGGATTGAAAGGTCAAGTCAAAATACAGATTCTTGATTTTTCTTTCTAAATCTCAATATTTAAAAAGAATTGATATTTAACAATTCTCTACTTGTCCCCTTCTCTCCCTGCTTCTTACCACAGCCTCTGAAATGCTCAATTCATAACCCTTTCCTAATAGATAGAAGAAACATGCTTGCTATCTGCAATAGAAACTTGATAGAGGAATCACCTCTTATAGAGGCCCAGAACATTCTGTATGTACTAAATCCTTCCATGTGCGGGTTCACATTACTCAGCCTAGAGGTTACAAAGCTAATTTTTAAAAATGTTGTTGTATATTTGACTTTACCTGCTATCTTTTAAAGCTTGTAATTCTCAGTGTTCCAGGAATACAATTTCATAATATCTCAAAAGCAATTTAGTAATTTTTAAAAGTGTAATTACACTGGAAGAAGAATGGCTTCAGAGACTAATAAAATAAGCAGTAGTATGTAAAATCCATGAGCACCTATGCAAGGAGCACTCTGAATTACATTATTTGGTTATTAAGCTTTTGGGACACTGAAAAAGAATGTAAACTACTTCAGTCTGGGCAAGTATCTGCTGAACACGCATCAGAAAACAATCAGGTTTTATATCAAATTAGAATTAACAAAGTCTTAACTACCCAGAATATATCTTAAAAGTAACTTAAAAAACACCTACTCGACAATTTTTGTGTGTGTGTGCAAAACACTATGAGGAAAACAAAGAAGCCTTACACCTTTAACAAACATCCTTACCTTTAAGAACTTTAAAAAGTAGGGAAAGATCAACACACAAGCAACTAACTGCAGCAAGTTTTGATCAGCAGGCTAAGGCAGTAGTAGAAAAATGATAAAATGAGGTGAATCAAATTATACTTGATTCATGCTGATACTAAAAGTCAATCATTTAAGGCGATAAAACAAGAAACATTTACCTAATCCATACATAAAACTGTTTTAGAAAAGCAGAAAGAGATGAATGTGTTAAGAGATCAAAATCAATTAGGTTGGACACAGTGGCACACATCTGTAATCCCAGAACTTTGGGAGGCCAAGGCGGGCAGATCGCTTGAGCTCAGGCATTTGAGACCAGCAACATGGCAAAACCCCACCTCTACAGAAAAACACAAAAATTAGCCGGGTGTGGTGGTGCATGCCTGTAGTCCCAGCTGAGGTGGGAGGATCACCTGAGCCCAGAAGGTTGAGGCTGCAGTGTAAGTCATCCATCACTGCACTCCAGCCAGAGTGACAGGGTGAGACCCCGTCTCAAAACAAACAAAAAGATCAATTACACTTAATATAAACAATAGGCTCTGCTAAACAAAGGAAACCAATCTTCATAATTTTTCTCTTAGAACTTTTAGCTTAGTAAACCTTTTCATATGAAATACTTTGAGATCTTTTAACTTTAGCGTACAGCTAAAGTGGGTAGTAATGATACATATTAGTAATAGTAGTAGTTGTGATACACACATACACACACATGCACACACACACACCCTTTACATAAGTGACCCATATGTGTATTTATGAAACCATGGGCAATACAATTTATGGGAGAAAGACACTGTTTCCAAAAAGCCAAGGAAGGGAGATTTTTATTTGTATTTTTACAAACAAAATCATAATTGTACAGTAGATGTAACTTTAAAATTAGGTTATCATAAATGGGTCTGAAAATGGAAAGAGAATTTCTAAAGGTCAAAATTAATTAAGATAAGACTTTAATTGGAAACAAAAAGCTTCACATATCCTTAAACGAATTCCAGAAACATTTCCCTAATCCAAATGAGCCGGGCTTTAAATGACAAGGAGGAGAAATGTACCAGGTTGAGAAGCTGGGAAAAGGTGGAATGAATACTATAAGCAAAGAAGGAAAGCAGTGTACAAACCATTCCTGGGAGGGCAAAAGGTTTACTGTGGTCACATGTAGGGCAGACCTTTCCAATGGTTGCACTGGGAATGAATTAGAGGTATGCTTAAGATATTGTTTCCTTCAGATCTCAGAAGGGCCAGAACGCTCAGAGAAGCCAGAGACTTTCGACAGACAGTGATATCATCTGGTTATTGTATGTGTGACATGTCATGAAAACTTTTGGGAAGCACTAGTGGAAGATGCTTAGAAACATGGGAATATGGAGGTAGATTAAGAAAAAAAAAATTCACAGATACAATTATATTACATACGGTGTGCAATGCCAAGGAGTTTGTTCCTCACAATTCCACAGCAAACTATAGAAGGTTTTTTTTTTTGTTTTTTTTTTTTTTTTTTTCCTGGAGATGGAGTCTCACCCTGTCGCCCAGGCTGGAGTGCAATGGCGTGATTTCAGCTCCCTGCAACCTCTGCCTCCTGGGTTAAAGCGATTCTCCTGCCTCAGCCTCCTGAGTGGCTGGGACTACAGGCACACGCCACTACACCTGGCTAATTTTTTGTATTTTTAGTAGAGACGGGATTTCACCATGTTAGCCAGGATGGTCTCGATCTCCTGACACAGAAGGTTTTTAATCAGGAAAGAGCCAGGCTTGATTTTCTGTTTAAGAGAGTAAACTACTCTGGCAATAGTGTAGAAGAAGCAAGTGAATGAAGTACAACTTCCAGTTAGGAAGCTAATACAATTTTGAGGACCTAAATTAGAACATGAATAATAGAGGCAGTGAACCTGAACAGGACAATTTAAGAGATGTCTTTGAAGTATAACTGCCCAATGTTTTCAACTTATTATTAGACACTTTCCCCTTTTGACAATGCCACTCCATTGTGCAAAGGGAGATAAAAAAAGAACTTGTTTTAAATAGATTTGTAATTATTCTGCAAAGAGAACAATATCTGCTAAATTAAAACTTGGATCTTAACAATGTTCCATGACTTGACTTTTCAACTGCTGGAGATGCTTTTTAAACAGTAATTCAATTTGTATTATAATTATTTAAAATAATTACTTCCCCCCAAAGTTGGAAAAGTTGTGGGAGTCTTTAGTGCTCAGTTTGAGGCTTCACAGAACAGTTCAATCCCACAAACGTTTGCTGAGTATCTATTATGCGTCAGGCCTAGGATTAGGTACTAGGGTTATAATGTTCTTTGTTCTTTAAAAAATAATTCATTTAGAACAGATTTCCGTATGTCAATATGTGAATATATGTTTGTATTAAAACAAATAAATCAATCAGTCTGTAGGCTATTTGTCTGATGTTGGGCTTGCTCAGCTCTGTAAAAACCTGTAGCACTGTGCAAGAAAAGATTTGATGCATTTGACAGCAGATGTTCAGGAAAAATGAACCACAGTAAATAGCAGCAATTGATGATGAGCACTAAATGAAGAGAACAGAAGGAAAACAATTTAGCATTCACATACACTCATACTTAAGTTACTTAATTAGCATATTTTCTTCATCCATATCTATTAAACAGTCATTTTACAAAGTCAAAACAGTATGTATCCAGCACTAATCCAAATTCTTCCTCTTGTAAAAAGTGAATTTGTTTTGTGGAAAACTACAGGGGTAAACTGAAAACAGTGCAAATTAATCTTTCATACATCTCTATAAAATTCACTCTTTAAAAAGGGTCTCCACAAGGTAGATTGAGGGTGAAGAACTTAGATATTTACATATATTATGATTTTTTTTTAAAAAGGTAATCAGTTATTTAATTAGGTCATCAGGACATTTAAAATACCAATTTGTGAGGATAAATTCCATTTGTCAGGGCAAACACAGATCGCAGGTAGCCCTGGAGCTGAGGAATAGCTTTGATTTTTGGTAAAATTTGTGAGTCCACAGCTTTCTGATCAATCTTGCGCAGCTCTGTAATCTCATATTTCTTTTTCTGTGTTGAAGATCTCACCTTCCTGGTGTCTGGGCTTTCACAGCTTCTTCTTCTTGAAGTAAGCATCAGTAAGATGTTTTGGGATTTTTACATTGCTGATATCAATTTTGGTTGAGGTGGCAATGACAAATTTCTGGTGCGTTCTTCACAGAGGAACTCGATTGAGGACCAGAGGTCCAGTCACAAGTAATAAGCCACTAGCCAGCTGCTTCAGGAAAACCACCCTCTTGCCCCTGTGGCGTCCAGTGAGGATGATCAGAATGGTCCCCGGGGTGATGCTGGCTCGCAGTTTTCTCACGTGCTGACTGAAGGGTTTTTTGCTGTGGCTCAACAGCTTTCAAGGCACATCTTCAGTAGGATAATACCTAGGCATTTTGCGAAGTTTAACCACCCGGGTACCGTCGTTTTTGTCACCACCGACTGGTTTTGTAACAGTTGCAAGAACCTTCTCCTTCTTTTTCTTTTCAACCTTGGATTTAGCCGCTGAGTACTTCCTCTTGTACATGGCCTTTCTGGAATACATGGCAGATCGGGAATACCTGCCAATTCCTCTGACAAGAACAGCATTGCGGCTACAATGGGGCTTCCCCTTCTCAGGCTTTTTAGCCTTGAGGTTACCCTTTTTCACTTTGCTACCAGCATCAGCCTTCTTGGCTTCAGGCTTCTTCTCTATAGTATCCGGCTTCTCAACTTTTTCACCCGCCATCTCGCAGGATGGGAAAGAGAACCAAGGCCCCCATATATTTTGATATTTAAAAATATATAAACCATGGGTTCTTAATGGGGGTCAGGAGGTAGAAGCTGTAGGGAGAAATGACCTGTCCTCTGCTTCTTTTCCCAGCATCATCTCCTGTTATTTAACCCCTCCAGGCCGTTTACTTTCCACCAATACTGAACTCCTTGCACTTCCCCCAAAGTAGTGTATCCTTCACACATCTCTACCTTTATAAATACTGATCTTTCTATCTGAACGATCCTGCCTACCCCCAGGCCATGTACTCCAGGAAAATTCTAGTTATTCCTTTAAATCACTTCTACACACACAAAGAAACTGTCAATTTCTTCCCTATATTACTCCTAGACATTGTTCACATTTCTTTTGCACACATCACACAACAGTTGTTTATGTTTTCTAATACCCCCACTGAACCGTAAGATATTCAAATGACATACATTTTTCCCAATTAAAAAAAAATCACAATGTAAAGGGATCTACCTACAGACACCTACTAGGCATATAGAAGCACGGAGACAAGAAATATATAAGACATTAGATGGTACCAAAAACATGTTGCTCAGAATATGTGTTTCCGGATAACTCAGGTTTTTAACTCATTACATATAAACGACTTTTAAAAACCTAAAATGAAAGTATTCTAATATATACTACAAAGAATGGATGATATGGTAAATGTAAACGAAGATTTTCTTGTTGACTCGAAGTCTCCTTTTCCCTCTCAATCATAATTAAACAACATTCTTTGCTAAAGTTATTAGATGTTAAGGATACAGGTGCAGTAGGACAGATTTATATGATGTGACTTGAACAGGCACCACAGGACTGATGAGTTGCACAGTGGTGATGCCGAGCGGTGAGGTGAGCTATGCATACTGCCTGCCTGCCTGCACCTGTAGAGTTCATCAGCATTTCCACAGCCTCTGAGATGCACAAGGTGTTTCCGTTTCTCACCCCAAAGGGACATTGTTTCTGTTTTCTCTTCCTGCCACCTGTCAATTTTTTTTAAGGTACAAAATATCAAGACATAGAAGCTATTTCTTATTAATCCCACCAGAGTGCAGCAGGGCTGTTTTAATCTTTTCTTTGCCTTTCATTTTCTTTCTCTTGGGCTGGTCCTAGCCCATTTCTGAGTTCCGTCAGTCCCACTTTGGGTGTTCAGTGCACCTTTCTTTTTCCTTATCTCTGATGCCTTTTCTGATAATACATATTATGAGGTTTGTCATTTTTTAAAAATCTTACTATTTCACAGTTCAAAATTCTGGCTTCATTACTCACTGAGTTTTATTTATTTACTTATTTGAGACAGGGTCTTGCTCTGTTGCCCTGGCTGGACAGCAGCAGCATGATCATGGTTTACTACTGCCTTGATCTCCAGTGTCCAAGTGATCCTCTCACCTCAGCCTCCCACACCTGTGCGAACACCACAGGTGTGCACTACCACATCTGGCTAATATTTTACTTTTTGTAGAGATAGGCCTCCCTATGTTGCCCAGGCTGGTCTTGAACTCCAGGACTCAAGTGCTCCTCCTGCTCAGATTACAGGTATGAACCGCCACACTTGGTTGTAATTGATTTTTTTTTTTGAGATAGGGTCCCACTTTGTCAGCCAGGCTGGAGTACAGTGGCATGATCTCAGCTCACTGTAATCACCACCTCCTAGGTTCAGGCGATTCTCATGCCTCAGCCTCCCAAGTAGTTGTGATTATAGGCATGCGCCACCACATCTGGCTAATTTTTGTATTTTTAGTAGAGACGTAGTTTTCGCCATGTTGGCCAGGCTGGTCACAAACTCCTAGCCTCAAGTGGCCTCACTTTGACCTCCTCCCAAAGTGCTGGGATTACAGGAGTAAGCATCATGCCCAGCCTATAATTGAATTTTAATGGGGTAGTTTTCCACCTTCACTTCAAACAACTTAGAAGGATCTTACATTTAGAACACAGTCTAACAGCACCTTTGAGGCCAATGGCAGGGACCATACCCCTCCTCTGTAGGGTTTGGCAAACTACAATCCGTCCCACCACCCGTTTTTGTAAATGGAGTGTTAAAACACGGCCATGTTCAGCCATTTGCATATTATCTATGGCTATTTTCGTTCTAAGACAGCAAAGTTGAGTAGCTGCAAGAGAACGGATGTGGCCTAAAAAGTCTAAAATATTTACCATCAGAACAACTTTCCAAATCATTTAGAGTAGTGGTTTTTAACCTTCATTATGCATCACAATTACTTGGTGAACTTTAAAAAACTAGGTTATCTCCAGCTCCTTTTTCCAGTGATAGTCAATCAGTCTAGGGCCAAGCAAATTATTTTCTTTGATTCTAATGTGCAGTTAAGGTTAAATCAATACTCAGGGTTTCTCAAACCTTAATGTACACAGGAATCACCTGGCTTATCTGCTCACCTAGGAGAGTCTTGTTCCCCATTTACACCCCATTTGGACTCAGTATGTCTGGAGGGGGAGGTCAGACCCTGCGTGTTTAATAAGATTGTCAGCTAACTCTGACACAGAAAGTTCCTAGATTAGACTTTGAGAGGTATGGCTTGTAGAAGTTAGTTTAAAAAAGCCTCATGGGTGAACTTAGTCACCTACCCAAAAAATGAATCAAATCACCCTAACTGCTCTTAAGTCTTAGCTTTCTCATCTGTAAAATGGAACTCTTTCTCTATATCTTTGCTATGAGATGCACTATTTTTGTCATTTTAATTCTGTGGCAGAATATAAGACAATCTATCTTTGGGAAGATTCAGATTATAACTTATATGGCCTCCTAAAAATTTATATAATTAAAACATAATAAGCCAATATCACACAGGAAAGAGATAATGCAGATGTCATCATTTTAACACTATTTCAAGTGTTAATAAACAAGACATAACTATATAATTAAGACTTGCATCAATGACTTTTGAAGTAAAACCTAGAAAATGAAGGGTTTACAGAAAGCTTATCATAAACTGCAGTGATGACACGGTGGCTTGTGGGTTAGAGTGCATATGTAGCTGCATCCCCTTCAGATCCAGAAGATCTCAGTTACCTAAAGGTTCTTGGATGGGTTTAGGGAAAAGAGTATCTATGAGCCCTTGAAACACAAGGCTAAATTTTGTATTTGTATTTTCAGGAGAGTGTATCTATCAGATTTCCCCTGAAAATACATTCCCCAAAAAAGGTTGGGGCATTTACTCCTAGGTATCTATGTACTAATACATGGGTCATATCAACCCATTATGAGAACTTCTTAGAGAGAAAGAAATTCATTTTATTTTCAAATATTGGTAACTCTGCTTTAAAAATGTATTCACTTGAGAAAGCAATTTATTGATTTTATTTGTGGTATGTTCTAAGCAGAATAGTTAAAATACAAAAATTTCCTTACTTCTGTGGAGGTAACAGTATTTATAACCAAAATTTTAAAATCTATCAGAAAAGCCCAGTCGCACTGCTGTTAAACATAAGCAGAAAAGGAATTTGGTTATCCTATAGGAATGTGGTTTTGCAGTCCTTGTGCACTAGAACAGCAGCATGTTCTTCCATGGTCAAGTCCAAATATGAGTACTGAAAAGGACTGATTTATTTGATATCTCTCAAACACTTGATTATTCAGTCATATCAAGTAGTTGACATAGTTGACATAGTCAGAATAACTTGGATTTCAATCTACACTATTCTATCTTTAGTAAAGGACTACTCGTTGTGGTTTTTCCAAACTCTTTGGAGTCATAAAAGTTTGATTTGCTTCTTCAACACATGTTCATCTCCATCTAGTACAGGGTAGACAACTGAGACTGATGGCGATGTCAAGTTACCACCACTTTTGGAAGAAACTGTCTCCTAGGACAGCTGTCTCCAAACTTTTTTGATCATTCATTTATATTAGTAAAAACAATGTGAGCACTTTCCCCAATATTTTTATGTTTATTTAGAAAGCATACATGTGTATTCTTGTATTAATATATTGTAATACAACACACAAGAGTACATTAAAAAAGAATGCTACATAAAATAGTCATGAATATGTTTCTAATACTTTCTTCCCTCACTCTATTGGTATGTACATGCATCTTTAGAGATCTCAGTCATTAGTAAGATACATACACTTTATGGTTCTGGAACTGCATTTCAGATCATCAAACCCTTATCCATCTATTATAGGACTCCCATGCTATGATTAAGGAGCAACTGAGGTTATTCTAGCATGATGACAGTGATTAACAACAATAATATGTGCATGTGAAATGTACAATCTCCTTAATATTGTTCAAACTCCTTTGGATAAAATTCATGAATGGGTTTACATAAAACTCTTTTAATCTATACAACAGCACAATAAGTGAGGTACTATTAATAGTCTCATTTTGTAGATAACAAAACTGAGTTAAAGAAAGGTCAAGTAATTTGCCTGAAGTTACGTCGCTGGTAAGTGGTGGGGAGCCAGAATTGAAATATTGGCAGTCTCGCTCTAGAGACCATAATCAACACCAAAAGAAGTCTTACTGAATACCTAGTCAAAAGCAAAGCAAAAATTACACTGCAGACAAAAGCCAAATTCTTGCTTAGTCAGTCATGGGGATAAGAATAATTTGTATATAAAATGAAAATGGTTTTTCTTCATTTGACATGAAGATAACTAGAGAATCACAGGAAGGACATTAGTCTCACAAAAAATTCTTCCATTTCTAAACTCCTGTATTTATTGAGAAGACAGGCCCACAGAGCTAAAATTGATATTGAGTAATACATGTTTAAGTGGCAGAGCTTAGAATAAGCAAACTAGTAATGTTTAAAATGGTAATGTTATTGAGTTCCTACTGTATATTCAGAACTGTAGTAAGTGCTTTACTATGGTAATTAGTGCAATCCTCACAGCGACACTCAAAAGGAGATATGTAGTCTTATACTCTACTTACAAAAAGGGAACTAAAAGTTTGAAAAGGTTAATTGCAAACGGTCAGAGGGGCAGTAAGCATTAAAGATGGAATGTAAACTAAGGTTTAATTCCATACTATCAGATTTTATAACCAAACTATATTCCATGATTCCATACTGCTATCCCAAGACTAATTTCTAAGCAAGTTAAAATATTATTAAAGTTTTTGTACAAATGGAGAGAAAACTGTCTGGAACCAAGACAGATATGCCTTTGTCAGTGGATTGTGTTATTAAAGTTTTCCTCTTTCTTTTGTAAGAAGTGCTAAATATCAGGAATTGTCCATTTTCCACTTTTATGATGGGAGCTTAATAAAAGAACATCTTTAGAAAAGATAACAATTATATACAATGAAATATAGAACCAGAATCTCCTGGCAATTAATCACCTAATGCTAATCTATAAGCTGTTTCTGACAGATCCAAAGGTTTTCCTTGAATTGTTGAATAAGATGTGCCTGGGCTGGCTTATGAGAAGAGATTCTATGTTTAAAGCCTTGGAAAGTATTTTAACATATATTTACATATACAGAGGTATGTATGTATGCATAAACACTGCAAATGGATTTCTGCATTATACACACACACATACACGCATGTATGAAAATGTAGAACTTATTTATTATTGCTCAAAAATGTATAAAGATATAAAAGAGGCCTTCCTTTCCAGCAGCAAGGAGCTATCTATCACTTAGCAGAGATACTTCCTGTTTTGAAGCAGTTGGAAAGGCATGATTTCCAACCTAAATACTTAACTTGGCAAGTCCGTGCTATGATGATAGATGCTTTTATAACCACTTTTCTTCCACCTTAAATTTCAATATAAAAAGAGGTGATTTTTTTTTTCCTCTCAACTTTTTTCTTTTAAAGGCTGGGGAGAATGGGAAAAAAAGTAGAGAGGAAAGGGAAGAAAAATATAACCAGAACAGATGGATGACAGAGGTTAGCACAGCTCAGCTCTGACAAATGTGGCTGTATAATCTCAAACTTTCTCTGAGAGAGGGAGATAGGAGTGACTGTGTGTGTGTGTGTGTGTGTGTGTGTGTGTGTAATTTTTTAAAAGAAAAAAAATGAAACTAGCCAAATATTATGAATCTTTGAAAAAGAGTGAAAATTTTAACTACAAGTCTATTACATTCTCTAACAAAGCAATTTTTAAAATCTTTTGATATGAGTCACGCGATTAACACTGCTTTAGGCATTAAAATTAATAGGACTGTGCAAATGAAAGTTCTTAAATAGGCAGTTCTGTTTTAATGATTTGAAGTCAGGACCTGGATTTTATTTTTGAATAATCAATATTGCTCCCTGCCGTCAGTCAGTTCAGTGTCTTCTCTTGGTTTTTGTTGTTGTAACAAGGAAGATTCCTTTTAGGAACTTCGAGGTTTTCATGATTTCATTGTGATGCTAAGAACTGACATTTAGCTTTAATAGTATGTTTTAAAATATTCTGCTTAACTTTACAACAGACCAGCAATTCTTCTTATCTATGAGCATTATCTCCCAATCCCACCTCATTCTGCCATGACATAACATTGCACTGCAATCATCCCCCAATGCAGTATCTTCAAGTTCTCGATGTGTTCTTTTCCATCAGCTATCTCCTGCCTACTGAAAACCCTTGTTCACCACATCATCCTGTCTTAGCTCTTGCCCAGTCACCTTTCCCGTTCATGGCTAAAGAATTGTTTAAGCTCTGTTTCTGGTTCCTCATTTGTCACACTTTCCTCAGTTGTCTCCAATCTGTCCATCTCCCTGTCCTCCACCAAAATGATTTTTCTTAAAATCACCAATGAATTCTAGGTTGGTAAATTTTTAAGAAATGCCTTTTCTGTCTGTATTTTGCCTAAATTTTCAGGATTGGAAAAGATGAATTATTACACCTTTGTTCTTAACACACCTCACTTTTGGCTTCTGACACTCCACATTATACCTCTTATTTCTCTACATATTTCTATACATGCATTGTTACTGGCTGGCTCCTCTCCCTCTGGCTAAATTTAAAGGTTGAAGTGCCTCAGAGCTTACACTTAATATCTTCTTTTTCTTCATCTTCACTGTTCTATACATTCTTTGACTTTAGCTATCATCTATAAATGCAGGCACACCTCATTTTTATTACATTATGCTTTATTGAACTCTGCAGATATTGTATTTTTTATAATACAATGTATTATATTGTAAATTTTGGCAACCCTGCATTGAGCAAGTCTACTGGGGCCATTTTTCTACACGAATGTGCTCATTTCTTGTCTTTGTGTCACATTTCGCTAATTTTGCAATATTTCAAACTTTCCATTATTATAATATCTGTTAATTTTGATGTTTTTATTGCAATTGTTTTGGGTCACCACAAACCACACCCATATAAGATGGTGAACTTAATTGATAAATGTTGTGTGTATTCTGATTGTTCCACCAACTGGTTGTTTCCGTTTTTCTCCCTCTTCTTGAGCCTTCCTATGCCCTGAGATACAATAATAATGAAATTAGGCCAATGAATAACCCTACAATGGCCTCTAAGTATTTAAGTGAAAGGAAGAGTCCCACATCTCTCACTTTATATAAAAAGCTAGAACTGAGGCAGGTGCATTGAAAACTGAGACAGGCCAAAAGCTAGTGCCAATCAGTAAGCAAAGTTGTGAGTGCTAAGGAAAAGCTCTTGAAGAAAATTATGCTGCTCCAGTGAACACATGAATACTAAAAGAGCAAAACAGTCTTACTGATGATATGGAGAAAGTCAGAGTGATCCGAATAAAAGGTCAAACCAACCACAACATTCCCTCAAGCCAAAGCCTAATCCAAAGCAAGGCCCTAACCCTTTTCAATTCTGTGAAGGCTGACAGAGGTGAAGAAACTGCAGAAGAAAGTCTGAAGCTAACAGGAGTTAGCTGATGAAGTTTAAGAAAAGAAGCAGTCTTTATAACATAAAAATGCATGGTCAGGCAGCAAGTGCTGATACAGAAATTGCATCACCTTACTTAAAACATGTTGCTAAGGTAACTGATGAAGGTGGCCACACTAAACAACAGATATTCAATGTAGATGAAACAGCCTTACATTGAAGAAGATGTCATCTAGGACTTTCATAGCTAGAGAGAAATCAATGCTTATCTTCAAAATTTCAAAGGACAGCCTGACTCTCTTGTTGGGGGCTACTGCAGTTGGTAAATATAAGTTGAAACCCGTGCTCATTTACCCTTCTGAAAATCCTAAGGCCCTGAAGAATGATGCTAAGTCTACTCTGCCTGTCTCTATAAATGGAATAACCAAGCCTGCAAGATAACACATTTGTTTATAACATGATTACTGAATATTTTAAACCCACTGTTGAAACCTACTACTTAGATAAAATGATTCCTTTCAAAATATTACTGATCATTCTCAGTGTACCTAGTCAGCTAACAACTCTGATGGAGATATACAAGGAGATTAGTGTTGTTTTCAAGCCTTGTTAGCACAACATCCATTCTGCAGCCCATGAATTAAAGAATAATTTAGGCCGGGCGCGGTAGCTCAAGCCTATAATCCCAGCACTTTGGGAGGCCGAGGCGGGTGGATCACGAGGTCAAGAGATCGAGACCATCCTGGTCAACATGGTGAAACCCCGTCTCTACCAAAAATACAAAAAATTAGCTGGGCATGGTGGTGTGTGCCTGTAATCCCAGCTACTCAGGAGGCTGAGGCAGGAGAATTGCCTGAACCCAGGAGGCGGAGGTTGCGGTGAGCGGAGATCGCGCCATTGCACTCCAGCCTGGGTAACACGAGTGAAACTCCGTCTCAAAAAAAAAAAAAAAAAGAATAATTTAGACTTTCAAGTCTTATTAAGAAATACAACTTGTAGGGCTACAGCAGTCATAGATTCCTCTGATTAATATGGGCAAAATAAATTGACTTTCTGGCAAGTATTCACTACTCTAGATGTCATTAAGAATATTCATGATTCAGGGGAGAAGGTCAAAATATCAGCATTAAGAATTTGTTGCTAAAACATGCTAGCAATCATCTGAGCTGTCAACGAATCATAGTGTGTGGAAGAAGTTGATTCCAACCCTCGTGAATAACTTTGAGAGGCTAGACTTCAGTGGAGGGAAGTAACTGCAAATGCGGTGAAAACAGGCAGAGAACCAGAATTAGAAGTAGAGCCTGAAAGTATGACTGAATTACAGCAATCTCATGAAAAAACTTGAACACTTGTTTCTCACGGATGAGCCAAGAAAGTGGTTTGTCGAGATGAAACCTACTCCTGGTGAAGATGCTGTGAACATTATTGAAATGTCAACAAAGAATTCAGAATATTACATAAACTTAATTGATAAAGCAGTGGCAGGGTTTCAGAGAATTGATTCCAGTTTTAAAAGTTATACCGTGGGTAAAATGTTACCAAGCAGCATCACATGCTACGGCAAAATCTTTCCTAAAAGCAATAGTCAATCCTTGTGGCAAACTTCATTGTTATATTATTTTAAGAAACTTCCATAGCCACTTCAGCCTTCAGCAACCATCACCCTGATCTGTCAGCAGTCATCTTTATGGAGGCAAGACACACCAGCAAAGACTATGATTCGTTGAAGGCTCAGATGATTGCTAGCATTTTTTAGCACAAAGTATTTTGAAATTAAGGTGATTTTTTTAAAGACATAATTCTATTCACACTTAATAGATTACAGTATATTGTAAACATAACTTTAATATGTATTGGGAAACCAAAACATTCATATGACTCACTTAATTGAGATACTCACTTTATTGTGGTGGTCTGGAACCAAACCTACAATATCTCTGAAGTATGCTTATAAATGATTCCCAAAGTCTAGATATCGGGTCCAAATTTCTCCTCAGAACACCAGTGTGTCAAACTGCCTACTTGATATCTCTCTAACTGACAAAGCATACAGGTATATACAAATAAACATACCCAATAATTTTCATTCAAAATCTATGATAGTTCCATTCTCAAGAAATGGCATTTCCATCATCCCAGAAACCAAAGAACTGCTGTGCATCTTATTTCTCATTTCCCGCATCAAAAATTGCCTAATTTTGTAGATTCCATGTCAGTAGCTTTTTGTCCACTTTGTTCTATTCCTGCTGTTTGAACCACTTCCTCATGTTTATCCTTGTGTCCACTATTGCCACATTCCCCAAAGACTGTTCTTGCTGGAATCATGAAATGATTTTTAAATGCAAACATGATTATTGCCAGCAACCCTCTACCCACATCCTTAAAGCCTTCATTTGTTTCCCATTGTCTTTAGAATAAGGACATACTATGCTCTTTTCAACCTCTGCGATGTCTTATCAAATGTGTAGCCCTCTGAATACAATAATCTTCTGCATCCACTCTCTTTGTCCTAACTAAAAGATTATTCACTCATCAGATTAGCTTAAAAATCATAACTCAGGGAAGCTTTTCCAAATCTCCCAGACTGCATTAGCTTTTCTCCTCGAATGTCCTTCCATAGCACCTGGTACTTACTCAGAGCACTTTAACTATTTATAGCTATGTTCTTAAATATTTAAAATTATTTAACATAAATGTTATATGCCAGAAATTGTGCTGTTCTTTTAATATATCATTTAATCCTTAAAACCATCCTGCGAAGTACCTAGAATTACGTTTCTTTTCCTTAGACTATAAATAAGCTCCATGAGGATGAAGAATCATACTTGTATTGTTCATGATTCCATTCCAGTGCCAGCCTGGAATATCTAATGTGATTGATAAATACTTGCTGACTGATGGCAATTTTCAAACATTCATATCACAACAAATAGCCTCCAATTAGCTTACCTATCAAATTAAAGTTACGTATATGTTCTATCAGTTATGGCTTATAGTAAGAGGAGACCTGGCTTATGTCAATCATATCTGGTTTCAAATCCTGAATTTTCCATTTGCTAAGTTTGTAACATTTATTAGCCAAGTCCCTTGGCTTCTCTGAGCCTCATTTTCTTCACCTCTAAAATGTTTTAATTTTAGCTGACTCTCTGGGTTGCTGTAAGGATTAAATGGGATAATACATGTTAAAAGAATCAGCATAATTTCTGGTTTACAATATATACTAAATAAATGGAAGCTATTATTACTCAGAATAATCTGACTGTGATTCATCCACTTATCACTTGAAATACGTAATTTCCTTGTGTTCTGCTTTGCCTGGTTTCTATAGGGAATATGAATTATTACCTTATTAATCTATATCTTATCTCTTTTTTTCCTCTAGCTGCTTTTAAGATTTTCTTTAATAAATGGTGCTGGGAAAACTGGATACTCACAAATAAAACAATGAAACGGGACCCTTATCTTACATCATATACAAAAATCAACTCAAAAAGGATTAAATATTTAAACACATGACTTGAAGCTGTAAAACTCCTTTATGAAAACATAAGGTAAAAGCTTAATGACACTGGCCTTGGTGATAATTTCATGAATATGATACTAAAAGCACATAATGCAAAAATAGAAATAAACTAATGGGACTATATCAAACTAAAATGCTTCTACAAGGGAAAGGAAACAGAGTGAAAAGGCAACCTACTGAATGAGAGAAAATATCTGCAAACAATGTATGTAATAACAAGGGGTTAGTCTCCAAAATACCTAAGGAACTTCTACAACTCAATTAAAAAAACTCTAATAACCCATGATATGGTTTGGGTCTGTGTCCGCACCCAAATCTCCTGTTAATCTGTAATCCCCAGTGTTGGAGGTGGGCCCTGGTGGGAGGTGATTAGATCATGGGGGAGAATGTTTCTCTTGGTGCTGCTTTTGTGATAGCTGTGAGATTTGGTTGCTCAAATGTATGTGGCACCTTCTGCCTATCTCTTCCTCTTGCTCTGGCCATGTGAAGATGTGCCTGCTTCCCCTTTGCCTTTTGCCATGATTGTAAGTTTCCTGAGGCCTCCCCAGCCATGCTTCCTGTATAGCTTGTAGAACCATTAACAAACGAAACCTCTTTTCTTTATAAATTACCCAGTCTCAGATATTTTTGTAATAACAGTGTGAGAGTGGACTAATAGAACCTGAATTAAAAATGGGCTAAGGAATTCAACAGGCATTTTTCTAAAGAAAATATACAAATGGCCAAAAGGTATATGAAAAATTAATCAATGTCAGTACTCACTAAGGGAATGTAAATCAAACTTACAATGAGCCTTCACCTCAAACCTGTCAGCATGGCTATAATCAAAGAAATAAAAGACAATAAATGTTGGTTAGGATGTAGAAAAACTGGAATCTTTGCACATATGAGACTGCAAAATGGTGCAGCTGCTGTGGAGAAGAGTAAGGACGTTCCTCAAAAAATTAAAAACAGAATTATCATATAATCTGGCAATCCCACTTCTGGGTATTTATCAAGAAGAGTTAAAACCAGAATCTCAAAGAGATACTAGCACTCCCCATGTTCATGCAGCACTATTCACAAGAGCCAAGATATTGAAACAACTTAAATGTCCATCAACAGATGAATGGATTAAAGAAAATGTGGTATATACATATGATAGAATATTATTCAGTCTTTCAAAAGAAGGAGATTCTGTCATATGTGATAACATGGATGAACTTCGAAGACATTATGCTAAATGAAGTAAACCAGTCACACAAATACTGTATGATTCTACTTATCTGAGGTATCTAAAATAGATAAATTCATAGAATCAAAGAGGAGAAAGACAATAACCAGGGGCTGGGTAGAGGGGAAAATGGGGAGATACTAATGAGCAGGCATAATGCTTCAATGAAGCAATGCTTCAGTCAAGTTCTTGAGATCTACTGTACAATATCACACCTATACTTGATAATACTGTATGGTACATTGAGAAAAAAAATCTTAAAGGTAGATCTCATGTTGAATGTTCTTACCATAATATAACGAAAAAGATTTTCCTCTTTATCATTGGCTTTATACAATTTTATCAGGCTATGCCTTGTGTGATTTTATGTGTATCAAATTTAGGGTTTGTTGATAAGTACATTTTTCATCAGCAACTATATACCAGCATATTAATGTTTAAGAACTTGTAGTGCACGAAAATGACACCTTTTAGGTCAAGAATAAACATGTGATACATCTATCTCAGAGTTTTAAAGGAGAATTTTGATACTTAAAATAACAGACACATAAGAAAGTGTTACGTGTGAGAAAGGATCATTCTTGACATAGTGTTCCAAATTATTTTACTAGCTCTCCAGAACTGAAGATAAATCATGTTCTTCTATTAGCTCAGGACAAATTGTATTTCCTACAAAAATTTATTTTTGGGTACAATTGAGGCCAGAAATAGAAATAAGTAAAAGCTTGAGACTACATCTGACCCCAGAATCTTTTAGCTCTAAAATCCATGAGATCTCAAGTCTAATTACACACGCAGTATCACACATCATAATCCATTTAAACTGACGACAAAAAAATGTAGCACTTTAGATCAGTGCTGTTCAAAAGAAATACAGTGTGAGCTACAAATATAATTTTAACATTTTTTTTGAGACGGAGTTTTCGTTGTTGTTACCTAGGCTGGAATGCAGTCGTGAAATTTTGGCTCACTACAACCCCCACCTCCCAGGTTCAAGTGTTCTCCTGCCTCAGCCTCTCGAGTAGCTGGCATTACAAGCATGCGCCACTATGCCCGGCTGGTTTTTTAATATTCAGTAGAGACGGGGTTTCACCATGTTGGCCAGGCTGGTGTCAAACTCCTGACTACAGGTGAGCCGCCTGCCTTGGCCTCCCAAAGTGCTGGGATTACAGATGTGAGCCACACTGGGCCTGGCCATTTTTATATTTTTTAAGAAACTATATTTAAAAAAAAATTTTTTTTAAGTAAAACAAATTTAATATATTCAATCTAATATTCCAGAATGCCCTCATTTAAAAATCAATGTTAACAACTGTTTAAAAATATTTTATGTTGCTTTTGTATAGCCTTCATGCTTGTAGTTCTAGCATTTTGGGAGGCTGAGGCAGGAAGACTGCTTGAACCTACGAGTTTGAGACTAGCTTGGGCAACACAATGAGACCACGTCTCTACAAAAAAATAAAAATTAAAAAATTTCCTGAGCATGGTGACACATGCCTGTAGTTTCAGCTACTTGAGAAGCTAAGATGAGAGGACTGCTTGAGCCCAGGAGGTCTAGGCTGCAGTGAGCCATGACTGTGCCATTGCTCCCCAGCTTGGGTGACAGAGTGAGACCGTATCTGTATCTCAAAACAAACAAAACAACAACAAAAAAAAACTCCTGAATCTCAATTTGGAAAAGCCCCACTGCAGGTGCTAGAAAAGCCACATTTCAGGTGTTCAATAGCCACATGTGGCCAGTGGCTACCAAGTGGACAGGCAGCTGCGGCACTCTGGAGACTCTCATTAAAGAAACCACAGAGATACACACTCATAGGACACTATGTAGTTGACGGAAGACACTATGTAGGGTTTTTTTTCATGTCCTATGTAGTTCATGTATCAAATTTATGAAATTAGGATACTACATAAATTAACCTCATAAAAACATGTACCAATCTTATACAATCTTATGCCTACCTGAGACTCCAAAATGATTGATTTAATTACAAAATTAGTAAATTTATTTAAAACTGATTAACCATTATATGCTGAAGAAGTTTTTAGCTCATTAATAATACACAAGAATCACTGGAAAAAAACACTAGCAACTAGAATATATGACAACAGAGGTATGCTACAAGCAAAATTTTAATTTGTTAAATTATATGCTAAATTTAAACTCCAGATTTTTATTAGAAGCATTATTGTTAGAGAAAGCAATCTATAAATTACATAAACTTTAAAAATGTTACTTGTTAAGATAAATATGTAATAGAATTGTATTGTTATTGGGTCTCAAATTCTTGTCAGACTCTAAATATTTTCACTTCATTAGAGTTAAATAGTGCATAGATTAACAAATGTCTATTTATCAGAACTTATATTCATTTGAAGAAACAGGGCCAAGGTTTTCTTGTTACAGAGGTACTACTTTGAGAAATATGTTACACACACATACAAGCAAAATTATATTTTAACTGCCTAAAATAGATTTAAAATATTCCCTTAAACTCAAGAATAGAAATATCACAAGTGTTTGTTTTTCTATGTTTATGTTTACAAATACTTAAAGCACACACATTATTCACAGGAATTAAAATATTAAAAAGTAATTATGTAAATTAATTGTCCCACACTTTGCATTGACTTAGCACACTAAATACCAGTAAGGGGAATGGTGGTTGTGATGGTTAGTTAATATTAGGTGTCAACATGACTGAACTGCGGGATGCTTAGATGGTAAAGAATTGTTACTGGGTGTGTCTGTGAGCATGCTGTCAGAGGAGACTGACATTTGAGTTGGTGGACTAAGAGCAAGACCCTTCAATGTGGGTGGATACCATCCAATGGCCGTCAGCAGCTACAACAAAACAGGTGGGAGAAGGGGGCTAAGCAGTTTGCTAAGTCTTCTGGCTCTCTCTTTCTACCTGTGGCAGATGCTTGCTTTTTCTTCTATTACTCTTGAACATCAGACTCCAGGTTCTCCGGCCTCTGGACTGTGGGAATTGCACCAGCAGTCTCTTGGGGGCTCTCAGGCTTTTGGCCACAGACTGATAGCTACACTGTTGGCTTCCCTGGTTTTGAGGCTTTCCGACTTGGACTGGACCCCTTACCAGCTTCTCTCTTCCCCCAGGTTGCAGACAGCCTATCATGGGATTTCACAGTGTTATCATGTGAGCCAATGCTCTCCAATAAACTCATATATAGACATAGATAATAAATATCTCCTATTGGATCTATCTCTCTGGAGAACCCTATTACAGTGGTCAATTCACTTTTGTAACAGATACAGATATGCTTGGGTATAGGCCTGGCCATGGTTAACCATTTCCTATTCTCCAGCATACAGACATTAAAATACAAAAATAGCCCCAATATTATTGTTCCTTCCAATTCCCACTCAACTTAGAGTGATTTAATCCTTTAATACAAAAACTTTGTAAATAGCTATAGCAAAAAATGTTCCTAAGCTTAAGTTGAAAGCAGCAGAAAATAGAAGGCTGGCCCACTGTATGTATGTACATACATATGTACGTATATATATGTGTTTATGTAAAACTATTTTGAAGCAAAATTATCTGCATTAAAAGGCAAGATGAATTAGTTTGCTAATTAACCAACCAAATAAACATTTATGAGTCTGGGACTGGACTTATCAAAGATAAGCAAAGATATCAAAGACAGACTCCTTCTGCCTTGAAGGAGGTTTTATAGTCAACAGAGAAGACAGACAAGTAAACAAAATAATTGCCATTCAATACGAAACCTCTTACAGAGATTTAAAATTTTGTTCTTTAAGGCAAAATCTGTATAACTTTTCCAAACAAAACAGTCATAACAAAAACTCAATACTTCAAATGATAAAAGGAGATGAAATTCACTTCACCTTAATAAAGCAAAACTCTCTATTTTCTTGCATCCACTGACTCCTTTTATTTCACCTGCAGAAGAGCCAGTACAAATGGCAAATAGATTTCTTCATTTATCCAGTTACATATTTTTTATAAGATTCACTAATGTACTTGGCCTTCCACCTTGGCCTCCCAAAATGCTGGGGTTAGCATTGCTAAAGAGAACTAAAATTTTTTAGGAGAAGAAATTGTAAAGGAATCTTAAGCTAAAATTCCTAATACACCATACACCTAATACATCACCATAATATGGTGATGTCTGATATTGAAAAAAAATCAGTAAAATACCTCCTGGAAACATTCAAGAAAGCTTGTCATAGGTCAAATCTCATGACATTGTGCTGCCTATATTGTTTTTTTGTCTTGAGATAAAAAATTCTTGGAACTAAATGTCTATAATACTTAATTACCAACTTTAGGTTCAGTAGGAAAGGCAGACATAAAAAGACGAGACTTTAACATATGTCTATCTTGTCCTTTTATAATTGTCCTAATAGGAGATCATAGTTAAAACAAAATCAAAAATCATCTAGAGTATTTAGAGAACCCACGTAGTTGAAGAGTGAAGTAAAAACAAGAGAGAAAAAGAAAGACTAAAACTAGGGCAGATTCACAAACAGAATAGCTTTAATAGTAATAAAGCCTTAAAGAGTTCCTCTGACATTAGAATGTCCTTTTCATCTTATTACACTTTTGAAAATGCTACTGGAGAGATTTATTCAGGCAATAAGTATCCCTAGAGGCTGAGAGGGAATACGCAGTAGGAACTTTTCTTTAGTTGCTTTGAAGGAAAGGCAGGAAAAACAGTAATTAATCCAGAACACAGAAGGAGCACTTTGGGAAAAGAGTGAACCAGCAGGAAATTAAAAGTTGAGATGCATTGTGCTATAGGGGGAAAAAAGGACAGGCTATTAAAATAAATGAATTCATTTTCGCAGGTCTGTTCTCATCCAACGATGATAAAGGCAAAGCTATTAATTTCTGAAGCTTCAGCTTTCTTATCTGCAAAAGGAAAGGGACTGGACCATGACGTCTATGATCTCCTTTAGCTCAAACATTCTGATTAAACTTTATTCTACAAATAAAGTCTAGAAATAGTTAAAATTTCTGCAATTTATTCAATAATTTCTACTCTTTAAAAAATAGAATTATTGATCCATATTACCCCACATCACACAATTAGCATTAGCAGGTAACTTGAGGGCCTGATTAGGGATAAAAATGATATATGGAAAAGTGGACAAATCTGTTACGTCAATTTTGTCTTAATTGATTCAGCTCTAGACTGGATTTAATGCATAAAATCATTACATATATTTTTGATAGTCAAAGTAAATGGAAGAATTAAAATTTTTTCAATTTTAATTATAAAGGTTAATTAAAATAGAATGTTTCTATATCTATATGATATTATTTTGAGTCTTAAAAAATATATCTTAAAAAAATAAGCAGTTACCATGCAGACAAAATGAATTATAGTTGACCCACAAAAAACACAGGGGCTAGAGGTACCAAACCCACACAGTCAAAAATTCTCCTTTGGCCAAGCACAGGGGCTCACACCTGTATTCCCAGCACTTAGGGAGGCAGAGGTGGGTGGATCAGGAGGTCAGGAGACCGAGACCATCCTGGACAACATGGTGAAACCACGTCTCTACTAAAAATACAAAAATAAGCTGGGTATGGCAGCACATGCCTGCAATCCCAGCTACTCAGGAGGCTGAGGCAGGAGAATCACTTGAACCCAGGAGGCAGAGGTTGAAGTGAGCTGAGACTGTGCCACTGCACTCCAGCCTGGGAAAAGAACTAGACTCCGTCTCAAAAAACAAAAAATTCTCCTTTAACTTGAGACTCACTAAAAAACTTAACTAGTAATAGCCTATTGTTGACTGGAAGCCTTACCAATAACATAAATCGTTGACTGACTCATATTTTGTACATTATATGTATTATATACTGTATTTTTATAGTGAAGTAAGGTAGAGAAAAAAGATTAAGAAAATAATAATGAAGACAAAATATATTTACTATTCATCAAGTGGAAGCAGATCATAAAGGTCTTCAGGTCTTCATCCTTATCGTCTTCAGGCTGAGTAGTGTTTGTGTGTGTAGGTTTTGATAATTTTAACTTTTTATAATAGATTTGTGTATATTTCATGTTAGTAAATAATAAAACAGACTAGTACATACATATTTTATACAGTCATGACATTTCTTTTTCTTAATTTTTTTGATATTTCTAGGCCACATGGTTTTCCTCATTGTCACAAATCTCTAAAAATTTTCTAATATATTTATTGAAAAAATCCACATATATATCTACATATATAAGTGAACCTGTGCAATTCAAAACTGTGGTGTTCAAAGAGTCAACTGTATTTTAATAAGATCAATGTTAATGCCCTATTGCTAAGTTTACTCTGATGTAATTATGAGATCTGTTATCTGTTTTCTTATTTACTAAACTTTCTATTAACAGTAAAGTAACTGAGGACATTAAAATGAGTATTTATGTTATTATTGTCCCACACATTTTCCCAACTGCCTAATCTACTTCTTTGAACCCCAGGGCAGCAGCTCATGCCTGCAATCCCAGCACTTTGGGGGGGCCGAGGTGGGCAGATCGCAAGGTCAGGAGTTTGAGACCAGCCTGACAAACGTGGTAAAACCCCATCTCCACTAAAGCATGCAAAAATTAGCTGGGTATGATAAAGAATGCTGTCATCCCAGCTACTTGGAAGGCCAAGGCAAGAGGATTGCTTGAACCCAGGAGGCGGAGGTTGCGGTGAGCCGAGATCACACTACTGCACTACAGCTGGGGCAACAGAGTGAGACCCTGTCTCAAAAACAACAAAAACAAAAAATAAAAAAGACATATATTTGATATTATAAATCATTGGTCTAGCATCAAAATATTTATATCTATGTAATCTAAGACAAGAGTAAACCCAGTGGAATTACGCATAATTTCTACTAAAGAATTTATTACCAGTAAACTATTTCATGCTAATTACCAAATTATATAAAATCTAAACAAATATAGTTCATTCCACATAACTTCTATAAATAATTTGCCAAAATAACTGATACATTATTGTCTTGTCCCAAACCAAATAGTACTAAACTGAGTTATACTGGGATACTCAAGATTTCTATTTGTTTTTAAGATTATTTTGAAGAGAAAGAAATAGACTGACGTTTAATGTCAAACAGTATGTACTGCTGCAAAAACAGTCTAGTCATAAAAATGGTAGTAGTATTATATAGACTTGCTGGCAAGGAAGACTCATTTCCTACCTGGAGGTTGTCTGTCAAGTGTTCCATGCTAGGCATCACTGAAATGGTTTAACTTTAGATAGTACCAAGCCTCAATAATGGAGCAAAAGCCTCCACAAGAGAAAGCCACCCCAGCTACAGCTGTCTCCTAAATAGTTCTTTGTAAAATTAAAGTACAAACTTTTTTTTCCATTATCTGTCATTCCTAGCCTTATAAATCTCACATTTAATATTCATTGACTTCACCAGTGGTTCATTTTTAGTAGCAGCTAATTGTATCCACCTGAACCCAGAAAGGACGTTTGATATGCTCAGAGGTACAGTGAATATTAGTTTTGTTGGAGTGCCCTCTTTTACTTAAATTAAGAATATATTTGTAGATTTGGGACTAAACATGATTTTAATCAAAAGAAGTCTAAACTTATAAGATTTTTGTTGTTGTTAGGGCACAGAGAGGTGTGCTTGTGTGTGTTTGCATGAGCATGTTATGTGTAAAATTCTGGAAAGAGAAAATAAAATTCAGGAAAGATTTTATTCTATACAGAATAGGTACCCATTAAATGTTATTAGCTCAGTTTTGCTTTAGGTTGTACATGAGGATCAATCTGCATATAAGAAAGAGTATTAAAACTTCAAATACTGGTAATATATTTTATAAACACCACTACTATAGCATTCAGCTTTTTGAAAATAAAGCTACTTATCTGGTAGGTATATGAAGTCAAAAAGACTGACGCTGGTGACATAGCTTCAAACGCTGGAATTATGTGTTTGAAAGTAAAAACTCTTTTGAGGAGGTAGGGAAAGAATCTCTTGCAACTTTATAACATGATGCTTTATGATTATGCTGTTAATGGCTTAAAGTAACCATATAACAGGCTCTGTGCTATTTTATATGCACTGTTTTGTTTAATCATGTAACAAACTAGTGATGTATTTTAAATATCCCAATTTTTATGCAAGATAACTTTAAAGCTAAAAGAGGCAAATAACTTGACTGAGGTTAAGCACAGTGAAAGTGGAGAAAGCTGATATGAAGCAAGCAGTCAGATCCAGAGGCCTGCCTCTAACTATGCTGTATTTCCATGCAAATGGCTCTTCAGGTGAAAGTAATTTTGCCTGCTTCCTATAAAGCAGGTGATCTCTTGGATCTATCTATCTATCTATCTATCTATCTATCTATCTATCTATCTATCAATCAATCTATCTATCTATCTATCTATCTAGCTGTCTATCCATCCATCCATCCCTTCTTTAGTTTGGGACTAAAACTGCAATCTGTTGCTCTTCTTTGAACATGACTCACAATTCATATTTAAAAAAAAAAACAACCAGTATCAAATTTTGATCATTTTCTAGCAAAGATTAGAGGCCAACATTCCTTAGTGGGCTTTCGGTGGAATTTTGGTATGTTCTTATGGTGTTTCTTTTGCCTATTATAATCTTTTGAGGGTAGCTTAAACAAATAAACTAGAATGTTTTAGTTTTTTGTAAACAATAAATCCTCAAAGGCATAGAATAAAAGTCATGGAACAACTGCAACAGTTAAGACAAGAAAAAGATACGTGATCTGTGTAGAAAGGTGAATGGGTAGAAGGTTTCAGGTTCAATAGGAGGGTCTGGGTTGTACACAGGTGATGAGAAAATAAATTGGGAGGCTACTAATCAAGACAAGAAAAACTATGGACAGATCCCACAGACCATTAAAAACAAGTAGCTGGAGAATACAGCAAAGGAAATGGAAACTAAGGAACCAAGGGGAGGCAAGAATCATCTATATCACATGAAAAGGTGTCCTCACTGACATTGTAACTGGATTTGCAGCTTGGGCTCCAGGCTCAGTTTCTTGGCTTCCCTTGCTCGAAGAATTCGGCAGGTAGCCTTATCCCCAAGGTGAGTGTTCCAGCTCCAAACAAGTGTTGGAGGACCAAAAGAGTGAGTAGCAATTCAGTTTACTGAGCAAGCAAAAGTAAAAGCTTCTACAGCATAGAAGGGTGGAAGGAGGCCCAAGAGGGTTGTTGTTGATGGTTAGGACTGCCTGGGCTTATAACTCCAAGTAATTTTGAGTTGCTGAGTGTCTGCCCCCTAGTCCCATGTGGGGAGAGGGTTTGTGACCTCATGATCTAATCTCTCCTCTGAGTTGCTGTTTGTCCCCTAGTACTGTGGGGAGGGGGCCTGTGACCATGAGTCACCTAATGTCTCTTCTGGTGGTTGTTTCCTAGTTTCTATTGAACTTGCAAGCAGTATCGGAATGTGGCTGAACAGCTGACTGATACTTTGAACACAGCCTCCTGATATGGTTGAAGTACCTGTGTTAACCCTTTCCCATGTTAGCATTTCCAAAAGGTTCTCCATTGACCCAAAAGGTTTTACTTCCTCAACAACACCTATTTTTGTTATTTTACTGAGTAATACAAACTCATGGTACCACAGTAGCAACAATAAACAGTACAGTAATGTGTACATAAAAACCAAAATCTTGTTTCCACCTTCAATCCATTAATTTCCCTCTGCAGAAACCATTTTCTTCCAGACATTTTCTATGATTAGAAAGATATGTCTAATCGGGTCCTTTAAAAATACAGCAGAATGGGATTATACTTTCTTGCTTGTTTGTACTATGCTGGTCACAAACATATGGCTTAGCCTGTAATATCTTAAAGCTACCAGCTAGAACTGGACAGTCACCGGTTTACTCTGCTAGGCCCAGGGAGCAGGTGGACAAAGTACTTCCAGTGATGTAAGGTAACGAGATTTTCAAGATTAATCTCCATTCCACTACTCATTAGGACTCTAGAAACAAAAATATGTTTAGGTGAAAGCATTTAAATGACTAAAGATATCTAGACATTTATCCCAAATTGTAAACAATATAACTCAAAGTTTTCACAATATAACTAAAATTTTTAAAAACAGTTAACACAGGTATTCTCACCCTGGGTTTGTGAATCAGTATCAAGGGATTGATACTGATACTTTAACGAGATTGATACTTTAATGAGAAGATGGTCTTTAAGCATTAAGAAATGAATGTTAAGAATTACTGATAAAAGAAAATTCTGGAGACTAGGAAATGAAGATAATAATAAACTATAAAAATTAAGCTCAAAATACGTTATATTCTGAGTACAATTCTAAATAATGTACACATTTCAAACTTTTTGGAGACACTTTGAGAAAAAAATGCAGTAACACTAACATGAAAGGTCCTCTTAATCTACCTCTGTTTATCTGACTCTCCAGATTTAATCTCTGTTCTACATTTCTTCTATAAAACATTCTGGCCTCAACTATAGTGATATTAGTCACAGAACGTCTACCATGATTTGACAGGCCAAACTTGTATTAATCAATGGGAAAAGAAATTAAGTTGGAAGATCAAAAAATCAGGCTTGGCAAGGATGTGGAAAAAAGGGAACCCTTGTATACTGCTGATGGGAATGTCAACTAGTACAGTAATTACAGAAAACAGCACAGAGGGTCCTCAAAAAATAAAAAATGTAACTATTATGTAATCTAGCAAACCAACTGCTGAGTATATATCTAAAAGAAATCAGTATATCAGAGAGATATCTATACTTCCATGTTTATTGTGGCACTATTGACAATAGCCAAGATATGAAATCAATCTAAGTGTCTACCAGCAAATGAATGGATAAAGAAAATGTGTAACAAAATGTAATACTATTCAGCCTAAAAAAAGAAAGAAAGCCTGCTTGGTTTTGACAACATGGATGACCCTAGAGGACATCACATAAAGTGAAATAAGCCAGGCACAGAAATACAAGTATCACAGGATCTCACTTCCATGTGGAGTTTAAAAAAGTTGAACTCAGCGAGAGTAAAATGGTGGTTAGCAGAGGGATTAGGTAGTTTTGGTCAAAGGGCACAAAATTTCAGTTAGGAGCAATAATTTCAAGAAACCTATTGTATGTAATGATAACTACAGTTAACAATGTATCATGTATTTGAAAATTGCTAAGAGAATAGATTTTAAATGTTCTCATCTCCCAAAATAAGTATGTGAGGTAATATGTATATTAAGTAGCTTTTTTTAGCCATTCTAAAATGTGTATATATATTAAAACATCATATACACCATATACATATATACATATATATATATGTATATATACACAATTTTTACTTGTAAAAATAAAATAGAAAATTAGTCAGGGTCCTGTCGGAGATTTTGAAGACAAATCAACTTAGGGAATATTTCCGAAAGTGCTAGAAAGGTTAAGGGATGCTGACGAAACCAGTCTAGGGGCTGTAAGAACCTATTACTGTTTAGGACCCGGAAGGAATAAGTGGAAGGGGACAGTATTATCAAAACCCAAACAAAGCTGAAGCTGTTGAAGAAGTGGGGTAGAGGATCAAAGGACAAGAGATACAGTTATAACGGGATACAGCCACTACTAGAATTGAGGTTCTAGGGCAGGGAGGGAGTGGGAATACATATCCTGACCTCCTTCTCTTCCCACCTTCTAAGTTCCTGTAGATAGCCAGGCACAGGGGCACATGCTGGTAGTCGCAGCTACTCAGGAAGCTGAGGTGGGAAGATTGCTTAAGCCCAAGGGTTTAAGGCTGCAGTAAGCTATGACTGCACCACAGCACTCCAGCCTGGGTGATGGTGAAACCTGTCTCAAAAAAAAAAAAAAGAAAGAAATTCTTGATGCATCCCATTGGCTGAACCTAACTGAGTGAAATCCAGGGCTACACAATCCATAGGGCCCCTCAATCTCCCTTTCTATCCTCATATAGACATTCACATACAACACTGATAAAGGCAAGAGCAGCTATGGGGAGTGAGTTGAAAAAAACCAAACAAACCATTTTTCCTCTGCTCTTATACCACAGCAATCAATACTTAAAATATATGGGGAATTTCTCCCTACCACCAAATGACCAGTCATTTCTGCAGCATACACCTGCAAGGTGTCCTTCAATTCAGCTCTAAAACTATCTACCTAGAGACAGAGTCAGGACCCACAGGTTGAGAGGTCTTTGAACTTCCAAAGCTGTATGAGAATTAAATAAGAACATAAAATCTGCAGCACTAATCAGGTGTTTTCTTGCTAGTTATATCCACTTCATCCAGTAAATAAGCCATAACATAAAAAACAGGCACACTTACAGAGTCTCTATGGTTAACATTTTGTGATAGAAGTGCTCTTTAAACATTTAAACAGATAGAATTTTCCCTTTAAGAGCAAATTTAAGCATTTTATATCACAAAATTATAATTTATTACTTTAAAGATACTTCACTGTATTTAATTAGCTTTTAGGAAACTGGTTGGGGATTTTGGGGAATGGGTTCCTGGTTAGTATTTTCAAGTAGGACATCTGATTATCTAACACTTATTGAGACATCATCTGTTAAATGCTTTATGAGTATCATCTTATACAAACTTTAAGAAGTATGTACAATTGTCTTAGTATCTGCAGAAGATTGGTTCTAGCTCCCTCCACAGCCCCCACCAGGACACCAAAATCCACAGATGCTCAAGTCTCTTTTATATAAAATGGTGTCGTATTTCCACATAACCTCTGCATATCCTCCCTATACTTAAAATTATCTGTAGATTACTTATAATAGCTAACACAATGTAAATGCCATGTAAATAATTATTATGCTGTATTTTTAATATTTGCGTTAACATTTGTATTTTAACATTTAAATTTTTTATTGTTGCACTGTTATTTTTTACTATTTTTTTTTCTTAAAAATTTTTTTGACCCTTGATTGGATGAATCCAAGGATTTGAAACCTATAAATACGGGGGGCTAACTGTATTATGAATAATTACTGTCATAATTTTACATATAAGACAATATTGCCAGGTTCATACAGCTACTAAATTGAGGCAGGATGTAAGCTAAGGCTATCTGATTCTGAAATGCATGGTGTAATCTACACTACTAAACTATACTTCTTATAGACTACTGTACTCCCTGACATTCTGAAAAATTATAATGAGAATAGGACAAAATTGATGAAACAAAAATAAAAATAAAATGCTAAAAATACAAATGAAATATTGTCATCTGGTGAAGAGAATGCCCTGACATATTTATTTATGAATCGGTATTGACTTAAAGGAAAAAAAAAATCTCAATTTCTTGACAAAATTTTTGCCTAGTCTCACTGGTAGAGAGTTTATAAATATTTAACTATCCGCTCTCCAGTGAGGAGAAAACACTGATTTGTAGTGATTGCCAATTTCCATTGTATACATACTCCCCCAACATGGCTACTGAAACTGACTTGCAACATTCTTGGAAGTTTAAAAAGTGCCTTTTGCAAACTGGGAAGAGCAAGTTCAAGCACATCACGGGGTCCAACTCTAACTACATCCAAGTCAGCACAAAATCTTATTTCAAGCATAGCTTTAAGTAATGATTACTGTTTTGCCTGAATGTTTTCTTTAAAACCCCATGAGATATTCATGATTGTAGCATGCGGCATCACTCATGTAAGGCAAGAACTGAAATTTTATAAGGTTTCCCATAAGCAAAAGTCCCTGTTAGAATTAAAAACAATCTACAGAATGAGAGAATATTTGCAAACTGCATATCCAAAGGACTTGTGTAAACCACATATCCATAGAAAATGGGCAAAAGTCATGAGCAGGCATTTCACCAAAGAAGAAATATATATGGCAAAGAAGCATATAAAAAAAGTTCAACATCTTTAACCATTACAGAAATGCAAGTTAAAATCACAATGAGGTATCATAACATACCTACTAGATTACCAAATGCTGGAAGGGATGTAGAGAAACTGGATTTCTCATACATTACTGGTGGAAACACAAAGTGATATGCCACTCTGGCAGACAGTTTGGTAGTTTCCAAAACAGAACTAAACATGAATTTATCATATGCAGTAGGCAGAACAACGTCACCAACCCCTAGATGTTTATATTCTAATCCCTGGAACCTGAAAATATGTTACATTACATAGCAAAGAGAAAATAAGGTTGTAGATGAAATTCAGGTCATTGATCAGTTGACCTTAAAATAGAATTACATTATGTAACATTACACAAGAATTAAAAGTGGAAGAGAGAGGAAGATGTGACCATGAAGGAAAGTCACAGAGAGATGCAACACTTCTCCCTGAAGATGAAGGAAGAGACCACGAGACAAGAACAGCAGGAGGAACTACAAAAGAAAAGGGAATAGATTCTTCTCTAAAGCCCCCAGAAAGGAATGCAACCTTGCCAACACCTTGATTTTAGCTGGATGAGACTCACATGTTGAATTGTTAAGCTACACAACTATAATACATTTGTGTTGTTTAATCTTCCAGCCTGTGATAATTTGTTACAGCAGCAATAGGAAACCAATACATGATTTTTATCCTAAAGAAATGAAAACTTATATTCACACAAAAATTTGTACATGGATGGTCACAGCAGCTTTATTCATAATAGCCCAAACTGGAAACAAACTAAATGTTCTTAGATAGGTAAATTGTTAAACTAGTACATCTATAAAGTAGCATAACTACTCAGGAATAAAAAAGTTACAACTGGCGGGGCATGGTGGCTCACACCTGTAATTTCAGCATTTTGGGAGGTCGACGGAGGTGGATCACTTGACGTCAGGAGTGAAACCCTATCTCTACTAAAAATACAAAAATTAGCTGGGCATGGTGGTAAGCACCTGTAATCCCAGATACTCAGGAGGCTGAGGCAGGAGAATCGCTTGAACCCGGGCGGAGGTTGCATTGAGCCGAGATCTCACCACTAGACTCCAGCCTGAGTAACAAGAGTGAAATTCCTTTTAAAAAAAAAAAAAAAAAAGGTACAACTATTGATGCATACAGCTTGGCTAGATCTCAAGAACATCATGCTTACTGATAAAAGCCAATCTTGGAAGGTTAATACTTATTGCATGATTGTATTTACGTGACATTTTGATTTATGTGTTTATTTAGAGATAGGGTCTCACTTTGTCATCCAGGCTGGACTGCAGTGGCATGAACATGGCTCACTGCAGCCTCAAACTCCTAGGCTCAAGGATTCCGCCCACCTCAAGTCTCCTGAGTAGCTAGGACTACAGATGCCAGGCACTGTGCCCAGCTGTGACATTTTTAGAATGAAAAACCTGTGGTGATGGACACATACTAGTGGTTGCCAGAGGACAGAGAAAAGATGGGAGTGTCCAACTATCAAGGAGTACACAATAGAGTTTCCTTGTGGTGATCAAAGATATAATGCTCTACCTTGATTGCAGTAGTGATTATAGGAAACTTTAATTGGGGTCAAACTGCACCGAACTACACACACACAGATAAACATGAGAGTGCAGGTAAAAACTGGTAAGAGCTGAATAAGCTATGTAGTCTAATTAATAGCATTGTACTAATGGCAATTTCCTGGTTTTGATATTGTTCTACAGATATATAAGATATCACCATTGGGGGTGCTGGGCGATGGCTTATGGGGTTCTATGTACTATTTTTTTCAACTTTATGTGAGTGTATAATATGTCAAAATAAAAAGTTACAAAATAAGAAGAAAGAAAAAATCATCCACTGGGCATAAAATTATTAGAATAGATATTTAACACATAAAATCTCATCCTTTTAAATTCCTGTTTTATAGGTTTATATAAGTTGCATAAAATAAAATAAATATGCACATATTGGTAGTATATGCTAAAAAGTACTCTTAGGTATATGCAATCAAAAAGTTCAGAGATTGCTGTTCTGAAGTATTATTTGCTTATCTTTCTTAAACAGTGAAAAACAAAATGTGCAATATAGAATTTTGATGTAATATTATCTCTAGAATATTAACCCCAGCATAAACCACTAAGAAAAGATATACTAAAAATAAATTTTAAAAAATGCTATGTAGAAATGGAGTAAAGCATTAAATTACTAGTTTGTGTTGCTTCTTTCCATAAAACACATTGGCAGACTTGTTACATTTTTCAATCAGCCACAAAAGACTTTGAACTTTCATCTAATGTACTGTTGTTGTTATTATTGTTTTGTATATTCTTATTCTTTTTTCTTCTTTTTTGAGACAGGGTCTCATTCTGGTTGCCTAGGCTGGAGCGCAGTAGTGTGATCTAGGCCTACTGCAGCCTCAACCTCACCAGCTCAGGTATTTCTCCTACCTCAGCCTCTTGAGTAGCTGGGATTACAGGCACATGCCAGCATGCCCAGTTAACTTTTTTTTTTTTTTTTTTTGTATTTTTAGTAGCGACAGGGTTTCACTATGTTGTCCAAGCTGATCTTGAACTCCTGGATTCAAGCAATCGGCCTGCCTCGGTCTCCCAGAGTGCTAGGATTACAGGCGTGAGCCACTGCGCCTGGCCTTTTCTTCATTTTTTTAAAAATAACTTGTTACCCAGGATAAACTCTGCCACTAGTTTTGAAGTTTAAAAGAACACCTGAAACTAAAACTCAAACACCCAATTTTTGCTCAGCAAAGCATGTCACTCTACAAAACAAACTTGAAGAGCACTGGGAATTACTTGATAAAGATTAGCAAATTCAAGCTTAATATATTTGTAGAACACTTTGTTCTCAATCAGGTATCTCTTTATTCATGCAGCGATTGGTATTTTTATTGATTTTCTGAAGCAGTACAATTTATCTGTTTGGAGTGGAACTTGGGAAACATAGATTGTTGTTAAATATCAGCCAGTTAACACAGTTAAGCCATAAAGACTCTTATGTCCATGTTTTCCAATTTGTGAGGCAGTGTTCTGTAGAATGAATTTAGAATAATTCATGGAAATTTGTAAGTCCAAGGTGAACTTATAGCAAGTGTTTAATTAAACATTTAAATTCACTTTCTTAAATACAAGGATGTTCACACTACAGCTACACTGGAATTTCCTGATTTGGTAAAGAACATAGGCAAGGAAGGTTAAATTTCAAATATATCTGTAATGTTTTTGTTTTTTAGCTTATTTTATTAAAGTTAATTCACTGCTCTTTCCTTATGAGTTAATAATCTTCCTCTCAGGGGACTTGGCTCTCTAAACTGTATTTTTAAAAAGCTTTACTTTGAAGGTAGAGCATTTGCCACACAAAAAAAATATGATTCAAAATTGTGGAATGAGAAACTCATGTGAGGACATTGGATCTTTATTATTATGCTAAAACTCAAAGCCTGTGATTTATTTACGTTTTGAAGGTAACTGACACCTTGTCACAGCTACATTGCCTTGGAGAGGTTAAAAAGTTGTCCACGTTCCAGCCAGCAAAGGAGCAGCCTCTCAACTGCCAACATGCAACATGCTTGGACAAGCACTTTCTTTTCTACAATGAAGTAACAAGCTTGCCTTCTCAGTGCAACCAAACTCAAACAATGAAAAGAGCTATTCCAAACTGAAGGCTAAGCTTGTGGTATGCATAGGAGCACTCCCAGCTGAGCAACCATGGTCAAACACAAGCTTTCTCTTCAAATAAATGTTTTAACAAATCATGTATGCATCAGTCCCTCAGCTACTCTCAGCTATGCCAACTTAATATCGCTAAAGGTTGTTTAAAAATATGTATTAATAAATAGCATACACTGCTGTTTTGAACATAAAATTCATGTGGGCTCCCAAGATGACATACAGGAAGAGTAGAGAAAATAAATGCAATTTCCCTCATGACTCTGAGTACCGTATGAAATCATTACAGTAGAAAATGTATTAACTTAGAAAATGTGGGCTTTGCTTTTGGAATAATCAGTGCCACTGTTTTGTTTATTCAGGGCTGATATGCATTAAAGTGCTATGAATTTAAGCTCATCTCTAAAATAATCATAATATGTGAACTGCCATACCTCTTACCTCAAAATTTGGAACAGAGAAAAAAAGAAGGCCTTGTTCCACATTATGAATTAAGAAAAACAAAAAATATGTAAGGACACAGACTTAAACAAAAGTAGTTCTAAGTTCTGCCATGGCATCCAAAGATATCTTTTACTTCCTTAGAACATGTTTTATAATTAAGAAAATACATATATACATACATATCTTTGAAAAATTTAGTAAAGATGAAAACCAAATCCTGGCTTAAGTAAAGATTCCACATAAAATAAAAACTATATGAAAGTAGATACTTCAATACATTCTGCCATAAGATTAACAAATCTATATGTAGCTCTGGATTTATATGAAAAGATAATGGACAAAACATTAGAACTCTGAGTATATCACTGAAAAGATTCCATAACTTAGTTTCTTTCATTGCTGCTATACTCCTTTCATAAATCCAAAACAATGTTATCGATGATTCGGAAAAATCACTCAGTTTCTATGGGTCATTAAATTTTCCAAATTTATACTGCATAAAGCCATTTTGTGTAATGTAATTAACATTATTTTATATTTAAAAATCGGGATTTGGATCTGCTCCATACTCCTAACCAGGCTCTATGTCTATGCCTATGCCTATGACTATATCTGTATCTATATCATCTATTTACTGACCCAGAATATCAGGAACTCACAGAAGTCAAGGAGTAGCTCTGATGTGGAGGAGTCTCCCCTTTTCCAAAGAGGTTAAGTATGAACTCTGTACACTCAGACTTAGATCCACTTCTCTAGACCACCAGGCTTCATCAATGGGCTCAAGACACCACCCTTCTCTACCACTCACAGCATCACCAGTACTATTGTGCCTCTAGTCTACCAGTATTCATTTCTTGTTGCCGTTTAACTATGTTCAATCAAGCTACCACAAGCAGCTCCAGAATTCAAGTTCACCCCTCATCTAGATTCTAAACCCTGCAAATGTCAACACGTTTGCGAGTCTGTTTTCTCCCACCACACTCATAGTCCATTACGTAACAAGTAACAGAAAATACACTTAAAAATACATTGCAAGTCAATTTTAGCAAAGGTAATATCAAGTGGGGGAAAGGACCCAATCCTAGGGCAGGAAGATATTTTGGATTTTAATGGTCCTAGTTATTGATAATTTTTAGGGCTAAATCTTAGCTTCAATTTAAGGACCCAATCCTAAGGCAGGAAGATGTTTTGGCTCTTAATGGTCCTGATTAATGGTGATTTTTAGGACTGTATTAAGTCCTAGCTTCAATTAAGAATGTCTATCTGAGAAGAATAAACTCAGAATCAGAGATGCGATTCTAGGAAGAGGCTGGCAAGATCCCTTCAAACAGAGTAGTGGTCTCAGCAAGGTTAAACCAGGCAGTTAAAGACCCAAGGGAGACAGAAACACGTTAGTAAGACAAATACATACACATTTGTGTGCCGGTGTACGTATACACACACACCGCTCACAACAGAGAACAAGCTACGCACATGATGTAGGGAGGAGGCCCTGGGCAGCTGCATGCTGGATGCCTCCAGCTGCTCTCTCTTATTTTCTTAATGAACCATTATGTTAGAGGCTTCAAAATCTCAGTTTCTATTAATGTTATTTAAATAAAATGTGTTATTCAGCATTCAAAAACTCTTAATTTCTAAAGTTAACATTTTGTGTTTTTTATACGTTCTTAAACCTGACTTCCCCTTAAAACATCCATGAAAGTAAAGTATGTATGCTTATAAAGAGGAACTAGAGTGACACTAAAGAGCGTGGTCAGTGAGCCTAACAGGAACTTTTTGTAAAAAATCTTATTTGTTTTTGTAATAATTGCTACTGTTAAATCCCTATGTTCTCTTAACCTAATTTAAGAAGTAACAGGAATTGTTATTAGAGCCAGGTGTGGTGGCTCATGCCTGTAATTCCAGCACTTTGGGAGGTCAAGACGGCTGCATCATGAGGACGGGTGTTCAAGACCAGCCTGGCCAAGATGGTGAAACCCCATCTCTACTAAAAATACAAAAAAATAGCTGGGCATGGTGGCACGCGCCTGTAATCCCAGCTACTCGGGAAGCTGAGGCAGAGAACTGCTTAAACCCTGGAGGCAGAAGTTGCAGTGAGCTGAGGTCATGCCACTGCACTCCAGCCTGGGTGACAGAGCGAGACTCCGTCTCAAAAAAAAGAAAAGAAATTGTTATTAGAGATGAATAAGGAAAAATAAACAATTATAATCTATTGATAGTTACTCACATTATTTAAACAAATTTTTCTATAAGAAGAAGACTAATGTCCCCCATAAAATGTTGTAGTACTTGGATTCATGGGTTGTAATACTTACTTTAAATGAATTTGGCTACTTACCGTAAACTTAAGTAGGGCAAATGTAAAGTCGGTAAGTCCAATGGTTTTAGAAAACGCTTTCAAGTGATTTATTATTGCAATGAAGACTTTGCAGTCTTGCTTAGAGTTCTAGTGAAACAGGAGTAGGATATTTATTCTTTTAGCAAGTGCCACTGTTAATACTGATAACATCTTCTTTGAACTAAAGGACCTCATTCTGTATAAGATTAATAATTTTTTCAACTCATTTTATACAATGTTTTAAGTTTAACAGAGAGCTTTGGATTGCTACAAAAATGGCTCCTACTAATCTATAAATGGTAAAGAGACCCATGGCAAGAATCTTATTAACACATACATAGGGCTGAAAATTTAAATTACACTGACATAGTTTCTAATACTATCATACGGTAACAAACTTGGGAATCTTAAAAGTGTTTCTGTAATTTTACTTTACTCTTCCCTCATCCAATCTCTATACCTAGTTGCACCTGATCAACAAATGCAAATAAGCCAAGATCTTATTACAGCAGGTACTATGTGAAATTCCTCAAACATACACCATATGAAATTCCTCAAAATTCAGAAGTAATGGTCTCATATGGAAAAAAAAAAAACAAACATGTTTTGTGTCTGAAATGCTCAGAAAAAGTATATTAAATCACTTAGTATTTAAATAATCCAATCAACTTAACATGTGAAAGAGGCACTCTGCATTTTAGATAAACAAAGTTTACTGGTAGGATGAGGAAAAATATAGGGGAGTTAGGGATGGTGAAATAAATTACCAGCATTTCCAGGTTGGGAAAGGGTATTGTTTTCTTTTCGGGTCAGACTGGCTGTTGCCACCAATACTGACTGGAAGAGTTACTGAAGTGATGCTCTACCTGTAATGACTAAGGGACGAAGAGACAGCAGAACAAAAGGGAAATCATATCCCTAATACCTTGTAGATCACTACCACGAGAAACCTGTTATCTGGGCTTTGTTTTGTTTTTCTTTTCATAGTGGATTAAGATTCTTATCTTAATAAGACATGTTGTTAAACTTGAATTTTACATCAGTTTTGTAATCTAGATTTTAAAAACATAAATGTATATTGCACATAAACTCATAATCCCTCTTTCTACAACCATTGTATTCTGAAATATCTACTGCTGAAAATTTCTCATCTAAGACATACTACCTTTTACCTGAAGTGGCTTTTTTAAATAAAAAATTTAAATAATTTAATGTTAGAAAAAAATCCAAGGTTAACCTGGATAGTTGTGGATAGTATGGACAACAGCAAATAACTTCAAGAAAAGGGAACATTTGGGATCAAGTCTTCTTCACATAATACAAAGCGGTTTGATACATTTATTCTTGTTTTTTACTTGACTAAATGGCATGATGTCTTAGTGATGAGAGACATATATCAAGTATTAATGCTTTTGTTTGATTTTATCAACTTTTTAACTCCTCAAGTCACCATTGGATGTTTAAGAAACAAGGAGGGTAATGAATGAATGAATGAGGAAATGAATGGAAGGATGGGGAAATATAAAGTGACTTGACTTGTATTTGTGTTATTTTCTCTTATTTGCTATTATGGGAATATCCTGAAATAGAATTGATGAATAGGTGTAAGAAGTGTTGTTTTGATAATAAATCATTATTTTTATTGCTACCTCTACACCTGCTAGTATGTGTCTCATCCAAGTACCTAGAAACTGTTCTTGCCATTGCCATGAAACTAGGAAATTTCATTAAAGTAATGGGCAGATCATCACTTCTGAATTAAGTATTCAAAAACACTTTATTCAAAAATCTAAATAAATAAGCATCTTAACTGAAATGCAACCAAAATTGATGTATTTCAAGTCTTTTTGAAATTTCAAATCCCTTAGATTTCATATAACTTCATATAATTTCATGTAACTCATTAAGACAGATTTGCTTTTCCTTATAGAGAAAACATGTTTTTTTTAAAAAAAATAGCTCAGCTTTAACAATAAGTATCCCACAGAAAAGATAATATAAAAAATATGAGTGAGGCTTCAGTGAGTTTTTTCTGTAATCCAAGGTCACACAACATGTGGCCCAGCTTAAATTGGACCCATCATGGCTTTGAACTGGGCCCAACACAAATTAGCAAGCTTTCTTAAAATACTGAGATTTTTTGTATTTTTTTTAAAGCTCATCAGCTATCATTAGAGTATTTTACGTTTTTGACGTGTGGCCCAAAACCACCCTTCTTCTTCCAGTGTGGCCCAGGGAAACCAAAAGATTGGACAGCTCTGCAGCCTCGTCCTTATGTTCAAACTTGAGTTCTCCCTGCCAACACTACTGCTTCCTATGGCAGGCAAGCAGGGATTGAAGTCATTTCAAGTTGTTGCTTCACAAACACTTATAATTCAATAAGTACAGAGAATTAATTACTTTCTCACCCTAGGAAGCAGTGGAAAGTAAACAGGGACTGATGGAAGAACTGGAAGAATATATTCTTTATTACACAATACCTTTTCTTTCAATCAATACACAGGGGATATTAGTTTTAATATGTCATTAAGTCTCATCTTCTCCCCTTTTACAGTTTAAAGCCCTCTTGTCTTAAAAATATAAGGTTGTGTGTGGTCTGTTTTCAAGAATGATTGAGATGAACTATATATGTGTTATTTTTGTCTTAAATAAGTGATGACATTCTTAAACTTCTAATTTTTGAGGCCTATTTTTAAAATGTTAAACCCTGGTTTAAGTTGTAATGAAAATATAATTCCATTTTTTATGTTATTTTTCACATTTTGATTAAGAAACAAAAAGCACAATGCATATTAGATGTTAAAATAAATCTTCTTTGCTTTTAGTCTGACCTAGTGAACTTCTCTGGCAACTGTACACCAGAGAACAGCTTTGCTATGGGTTTCAGTCTTAACAAATACTTTAAAATGTTAAATCATTTATTTATTTATTGGTTGCTAAATAAAAATTACACTTTTGTCTATAATGCTTTAAAAGTAAAGCTTGTTATTGTTAACATTCAGCAACTAAAAGTTTATTAGAAATAACCTGTAATAACAGTTTATCTGTAATCTTACATTCTGTGTATTACATTGCATGTCAACATTTCATTTTGATAAATATATAAAACCTGTATGCTAGGGAATGTTTAAAAAATAGAGGAACTTCAAGAATACTGTTTTCAATTTCCTAGAAAGTTTTTGAGTATACTGAAATCTGGAGCGTTTTTTAAAGTTGGTAGCACTATGGATGCTAATGTGTACATGCATAAACAACAGCCTTACTGAAATCAGTATCAGGCAATTTAGCTTTAATTCTTAAAGTTGGGTTGTTCTCACTGGGTTAATGTGCAATGTTTATAATTCTCCTTAACAAACTATGTTTCAGCAAAGTTTTACTAGAAGCTTCAGGTTTCTAAAACCTTTCAAATATACAAGGAGTTTACTAATATTCTCAGAAGAATTAAAGCCACTTGAATGAGCAAGCAAAACATAAAAATAAACAAGAGATAATGAGATAAAGCCTAGACTTATTTCTCATTTATTCATATGAGTACCTTAGATATATATAACAAACCTTCTACTTTTTTAAAAATGAAGTTAATGCTGAATATGACATATTTTTAAATATGCCAGTTTATTTACTTGATAAACCAAATCAAAGGTAGAATAAAAAGCTAGATTTGTATTTAGGAAGAAAAATATACTGCCTTAAAAATAAAATACATTCAATTCAAATAGAGTTTAAAATTAAACAGCTGAATTTGTATATAAGTAAGTAATATTTTAGTTAAAGAATGCAAGCTTACTGGGTAGTGACATTTCTGACAATGAGAGTTTAGATAAATTGAACAAATATTCCTGTTCAGAATAACTAGAAAAATTGGAGAAAAAAAATTTAATTGAAGAAATCAAAGAACTATTATATAATAATGGGGCCAGGATCCGGCAGAAGAAAGAGGAAGATAGAGCAAAATTCCTTGAAGATGCTATTGAGGAACAGGACAGGACGGCAGCTGCCCTTTCAATACACTTATGGGTGGAGAGAAGCTAGGCTCAAAGCCAACTAACAGGAGAGTCCGGGTAAAGGTCCTAGGAGACCGAAAAAGACTGCTTACTTCAGTGAAGGGCATGTTCTTTATCTGCATTATTCAATAGAGTAGTCATTCACTACAGTGGCTATGAAGCACTTAAAATATGGCTAGTATACAACTGAGGAACTGAATTTTAAATTTTATTTAATTTTAATCAGTTTAAAATTAAATAGTTAAATGTGGCTAGTAGCCTCCATTCTCAGACAGTACATATCTGCATGAGGAGATATATGAGTGTGTTCACCGTACAATGAATGTCAGGCCAAAAACTCCAGATAAGGACCTAAATATAAAAGGTAAAACTTTAAAGTACTTAAAAGAAAGTATGATTTTGGCAGCGTGTGGTGGCTCACACCTATAATTCCAGCACTTTGGGAGGCCGAGGTAGGCAGATCGCTTGAGCTCAGGAGTCAGACACCAGCCTGGCCAACACGTCGAAACCCTGTCTCTACTAAAACACACAAATTAGCCGGGCATGGTGGTGGGTACCTCTAGTCCCAGGTACTCAGGAGGCTGAAGCACGAGAATCACTTGAGCCCAGGAGGCGGAGGTCGAAGTGAGCTGAGATTGCGCCACTGCACTCTAGCTTGGGCAACAGAGCGAGACTCTGACTCAAAAAAAAAAAAAAAAAAGAAAGAAATATGGTTTTGTGTGTGCTGCACGATTTCTTCGAAGACATAAAAACCACAAATCATAAGGAAACAGACCAATAAATCTGATTACATTAAACTCTCCTACAATAAAAGGCCACATGGAACATAAGCAAAGTATAAAGACAAGAAATAGGACTGGGAGAGGATATTTGTGAACATATAATTGACAAAGAATTAGTAGTCAGATTATATAAAGAACTACAAATTAGTAGGAAAATGACAACCACTCATGGAAAACAAAAGATGGAGAAGGGTATTGTTAAAGTTTTAGGGAGGCCACAACATAACTCTATTTTCCTTATCTAAATACAATAGGTTATGGGTAGAAGAAAGAGGAAGAGAGGGGGAGAGTATATGGTTAGATGAGAGTATCAGAATATAGAAGAGAAAGAAATATGAAGATAAAAGTATCAAAATACAAATTTTATTACTGGAGAATGTAGCTTGTATGTATATTCACAGAAGTTTCATAATATTTAACCTTTTATTAGATGCAGCTATCTACTCAGCCATACGAGCTAATTACAGGCTCTTTTACTGGAGAAAATCCCTCCCTGTAAGCTTATAGCATGGTAGAGTGGGCACTGTGGAACCTCTGTGTATCTAAGCAATTGCAAAAAAAATGAAAAGAAAAAGAGTCCAGAGTGGGTTTAGCTGCATATGCTCAATTTCTTTAACTAACCCAATCAGTTATGACATTCCTTCTCATAGAAGTGACACTTGTATTTCAGAATTGGTAATATTTGACAGTAATATCTAAATACAGATTTATATTTCTTCTACATGGTATCACTTATATGAATCAAAGTGTAATTTCACTTTTTAATTAACCAAATGAATTCAAACAATGTTCCTCCCCAACTTTATATATCTGAATTACCCTGCCAAACTGCTTGTAATTGATACAGCTCTAACAGAAGTTAGCAGTTCATGAAAAGTGCTTCCTAGACAGCAAGATGAGGGCATTTCTTGAAGCAATGGGTAAAGAGTGACATCACTGCAAGTTGTGCTTGGAAGTAGTTTTTAATATCTCTGCACTGTTTCAGGCAATTTTCAGGTAGCGAATAGATGGAGCTCCTCTGTAACACTGCAGTGAAAGAGTTGAATCCTAACTGTAAGCACCAATAAACTGGCTTATAAACTTTCTTCACAATACTCACAAAAACAAATAGTGTTTTGTAAAAAATATGAATAATGAAATGCCTCAATATACAGTACACTATGGAAATCACAATTCTGATAAGCCTACCCCATAGCAGCACCTGATTTCCTTCCGTCTTAGTTAATTCTTCTTTCATTCCTGTGAATACCTTTATTATCACCCCCTGTCCACTAATCTATTAGAGGAAGTCCTTTCACTGCAGTAGGAAGAGAAGAAGATAAAGGTATCCTTCAGGCCTTTCTTATTCTTCTGGCTCTATTAAATATGCACAGGAAAGATGAATATCTAACTAGAAAAGCGATACTTCAAAGTCCTCTATTCATCTCTGTGCAATCTGGCAACGACCATGAAATCAGATGAGGTGAGACACAAAAAGCACACTGCTTTATTTTTTGCCTTCATCATCAATACTGAGATGGAAAGCTGACAAAACAAAACGTGACACATATGTTTCTGGAATTAATTCAAATGCTGGTATGAGGCCAAAAGTGTTACTACTGAACCAGAGATATAGTCACCACATCAACTGCTACCTTGGTGCACACAACATCATTAGGAACTTCTCTTTCCCATCACTTTTTTTTTTTTGAGACACAGTCTTGCTCTGTTGCCCGGACTAGTGCAGTGTCGTGATCTTGGCTCACTGCAACCTCTACCTCCTGGGTTCAAGCAAGTCTCTGCCTCAGCCTCCAGAGTAGCTAGGATTACAGGCACCTACCACCAGGCCAGGCTAACTTTTTTTGTAGAGATTGGGTTTTACCATCTTGGCCAGGCTAGTCTTGAACCCCTGACCTCATAATCCACTGGTGTAGGCCTCCCAAAGTGCTGGGATTACAGGTGTGAGCCACTGCGCCTAGCCTCTTTCCCATCTCTTAAATGTTTAAGTTGATGTGCATTTTTGAAAAGAGAGAATAGTCACAGTATTGTAGTAGTGTTCCTAGGACTATTACTTAGGAACAGTGTATTTCCAGTATTCAAATGAAGATGGGCATGGTGTCTGAGGCTTGTAATCCCAGTGGGAGGATTATAGGCTGCAGTGGGAGGATTAAGTGATTCCAGAAGTTCGAGACCAGCCTGGGCAACACAGAGAGACCCCATCTCTTAAAAAAAAAAAAAAAAAGCAAATGACCTTAGCAAATGGATTAAATTAACTCTGATTAAACTAGTACAAGCAATCTATGCAAACGTCTGTGTAGACAAATGGAAGGCATCTTTTTTAGAGATTAGAAATGAATGCTGAGGCAATAGTCAAAGAGAGCAGTCAAAGATAGGGAACTGGAGTGAAACAAACAGGGATAAGCCTCTTCAGGGTACAGCCACGGTGAAGGGCCCATTCTTAAGATTCATGTGCAAAGTGAAACATTTTACCTTGTGGTTAAAAACACGATCTGATAAGACCACTGTTCCTTAAGGGTTAAAGGAGATTTCTATGTTTAGAATAAGTTGGAATAGTCAAATTAAATAAAAAAAAAAAAAAAAAAAGCATCCGAAGGGCTCTAGCAGAAAAAGGAGGCTTCTCTAGGAAACAATTTATAAGGAAATGGGGTGACTGTCCCAGGTCTCCACTTGTGGTACACTTACAACTCTGAGGAGATGATAAAGAATGAACTAAACATAAACAGAAAATCATAGATGAAAAAGAGTTCCTATAAAAGGCAGGGAAATATCAAAGAGTGGGAATTCTGCAGAGCAGGGTTTCTTAATCCCAGCAATACTAACATTTTGGGCTAGATAATTCATTGTTGGGGGTGGGGGATGTTGGGGAGGAGGCAGTGTCCTGTGCAATATAGGATATTTAGCAGGATTCCTGGTCTCTAGCTAGTAAATATTGGTAGTACCTCCCTTCAGTTGCATAACCAAAAGTGTTTCTAGATATTATTAAATGTCCCCTGGGGAGCAAAATCATTACCAGTTGGTAACTACTGATTTAGAGGAAAACAATAATTTTAGATGTCATTTTGCCTCACAGGTGCTCCCTGTATTAAATTTTATTTACTTACACAGTATAGAACTTCTGCAACATAAAAGGCAGAATGGTACTTGTTAGTAGTCACACTACCAGACCACCAGGAGTCAAACCCACTCTACTTTTGTCTTTAAATTAATCTGTAAAATCACTGGCACCTTCAGTAACAAAGAAACAAGACATCTATTCTTAGGGGCTGTGTGTGTTGGCTCACACCTGTAATCCAAGCACTTTGGAGGCTAAGGCAGGCGGATCACCTGAGGTCGGGAGTTTAAGATCAGCCTGACCAACATGGTGAAATCCCATCTTAAAAAAAAAAAAAAAAAAAAGACATCTCTTCTTGCATTGTGAATTAATGTTAAAAACTGCAAACATTTAACTATCTCATATCCTTAGGTTTGGCTTCCTAAACTAGACTATAATCACTTTTAGAACCAAGAAACTACTAAGCTTAGCATAAAGTCTCCCTCATAGCAATAGCTGTATTTGTTTACATGATTGAATATCCAATAAGAATAGTTAAATTTGTTAATATGATTCAATACCATGAAATTCAATTTCAGTCTAGCCTAGATCTGGGTTACCTTACTTTGTCTTAACCATGTTCCCTGATTCTTTGCAACTTTGTTTCAATAATCCTACTATTCTATGGGTGAATATGGTATACTTGATAAATGCTAAACTAATTGACCACCGAAAATATACATATAAAGATGGGGTATGTGTTCCTGAACCTGGGGTATGATCATATTCCTTGAGTCACTGATTCCTAACATGGTCATCTATATATTTATCACCATTATACTGAGTATATAATACGTACAAACCATAGTATGCAGGTTAAATAGATACAAAGTTAAGTATACTTGGTCCCTGCCCTCAGTGAACTTGTATCTTAGTGACAGACACAGAATGCTACAACAGAGATATGTACAAAATAACATGGCAGTGCAAAGGGGGGAACCACCAACTCTATCAATGAGGTGTGAAAAGGTTAGTAAGTTGCATTAGGAAATATGACACCTGTGCTCGGTTTTGCATGATGAACTGGAGCTTGTAAGGCAGGCCAAGACAGCAGAGCATTCCAGAAAAGAGAAATGACATGTACAAAGGCAAGGCCATGGAGATATGTATGCAATCACTTTTCTGACCCAAGGGAAAAGGACCATACAGTTTAACTCCTATTAAATGGTTTCTGAAGGTCTTAAGACTCCACTCAACAAGGCAAATTAGTAAAATGGAGGGAGAATATTAGATAAAAATGCATTTGGGGGCTTAAGATTTTAACATGTAGTAACTGAGTGTTTAATAGTGTTCTCTGGATCTCAAGTTTTAAAAAATATTCAGTGAAAGCACATTCTGATGCCTGGATTCTAAAATTCAGATATAATATCAAGAAGCAAATAAATATGCCTGAATAGGGAAATCTATGTGTACTATTTAATGTTATTTTTCTACTATTTTACATTAAATTAGTTTTACACAAGATAGTGCTCAAAGAAAAGTTAGAGGTAGATAAGCAGTTTCCAATATCTGCTTCAGTTCTCCTTCTATCCAAATGAGCCTCTTTTTCTTTATATTCTTAAGTGGGCCACACAATGAGATTACTAGAAAGACACATACAATATGAGCTGACTGGTAAAAACTTTCTCTTTTTTTTTTCATAAAAGGAAGGAACTGGAGAAATGCTTGTCCAATAGCACAATTATTTCTCAATCTTTCCCCAACCATTCACCATCCACCTATGCTCAGCTGCTGAGTTAACCAGAACCAACATAAAAATAATGTTTTTTGAAGTTTCTGATGAAAAACCAAAGAAAACCTTGGAGAAAAGATAAAGTGTGATCCAGGGAAAAGGGCTGATATGAGTAGTGACAGTTATAATCACCAAATGTTTAGTTCTTTACTGTTTCAAACATTATTACCTCATATACTTACAACAAACCTGCAAGATAGACAGCACTGGCCCTAAGAAATTAAGGCTTTTAGCCGGGCGCAGTGGCTCACACCTGTAATCCCAGCACTTTGGGAGGCCAAGGTGGGCGGATCATGAGGTCAGGAGATTGAGAACATCCTGGCTAACACTGTGAAACCCCATCTCTACTAAAAATACAAAAAATTAGCCAACTATGGTGGCAGGCACCTGTAGTCCCAGCTACCCACCCGGGAGGCTGAGGCGGGAGAATTGCTTGAACCCTGGAGGCGGAGGTTGCAGTGAGCCGAGACTGCAACACTGCACTCCAGCCTGGGCAGCAGAGTGAGACTCCATCTCA
>NW_016107461.1:140418-166299 GCF_001604975.1 Cebus imitator | reverse complement strand
AAAGAAAGAAACCAAAACAAGAATGTAGATATTTACAACCAAACAAGGGTTTACAACATTTAGATGTCAAAAGTAGAACAATTGTTTATAGTTTTAATATTATGATAAAAAATCATTGGGAAAAAAATCACTACAATAAATAGGAAGTTTTTATAGAAGAAATTTTGTAAGAATGCATCTATTCTATTAAGGAAACTATGCTAAAATACATAAATCTTTAACAAAATACAGTTAAAAAATATATATGGACTATGTAAGATTATATTCCAGGTGTTTAATGATAGAGAATGAAAATGAAAGATTAAGAATAAAAGAGCACCTTTCATTTTCTTTCTTCCATTTTTACTTAAATACAGACATATAACATGTAAAGACTAGAGTCTGGTCTATTTTTGTTGTTGTTGAGACAGGGTTTCACTCTGTCACCCAGGCTAAAGTGCAGTCATGCGATCATGGCTCACAGCAGCCTCAGCCTCCCTGGTGCTCAAGTGATCCTCCTGCCAGAGCCTCCCAAGTAGCTGGGACTACAAGCATATGCCACCACACCCAGCTAATTTTTGTACTTTTTGGGCAGTTGGGGTTTTGCCATATTGCCCAGGCTGGTCTTGAACTTACTGGCTCAAGAGGTCCTCCCACCTCAGCCTTCCAAAGTGCAGGGATTACAGGTGTGAACCACAGTGCCACAACTCAGAGTATAAAGGGTTAGAGAGGATCACTTTAGCTTAGATACAAACATAACCAAATGATACAGTTGTTATTAATAATAATCAGTAATAGATATTAATATTAATCAGTAATAAATAAAATTTTGATGTCAGAATTTTCCAAGTTTCAAACAGAATACCAATATTCTTAGTAACCAAAGACTATATTGTCTCCATACATATTTTAATTACAAAAAAATGATGCATTTTTAAATAAAAACCAAAGTATATTCCTGGTTAAAAGTAGAATTCAGTAACAATAAGTAATATGTTCGGTCACTCAATGTCTTTAATACCTTCTTCTTTATAAGTGGCTTTAGCCATTCCAGAGTGAACTTAGGGAAGAACTACAGATTCAAGTTGATGCAAACAACTTCAAAAAAGTTCCATTAGGTGTGTCAAAGAACTTATAGATAAAGTAGCTGTGAAGAGCTGTTTCAGAGAGTACTGCAAACACAAATGCACACGATAAAGAACAACAGAAACCAAGCTAGTGAGCATTGACTTCTCCCTTTAGTGGTCATTTATAATTTTGAATGACTGGATTTGCTACCTATTTTATTTACAAAACAATAGTAACAAAAGGGGCATTATGAACATCATGGATGTAGCTTCTTTTTCCCAAGCTTTTCCCTCTGTATCTAGGCTCATCCTCTTTCCTCTTTTCTTTCCTTATAAATCAGTGTCTAGGAGCCACTGCAATGACAAACTAGTCTTTTGGGTAGCTCAGTCTGTTCTCAGGCTCCTCCATGCAGTGGCATTCATCAGAGCTTTGCAGGTACAAAGCTGTCCCCTTCTCCACTCCACATATCTATATTCCCACTTTGAATGGCCAATGAATAGGGTATTCTCTTTTTAATTAAGGTAACTTCTTAGTAACAACCCTCCCCACCCCCCAGCTTTACACTGCACACCATCAACCTCATATATGTTCAGTTCTTTTATCACAAAACTGTATATAAATCGTTTTTTTTTTTCCTTTTATGACCCTAAAAGTCAATATTTTTTCTAAAATGAAACCTTGGAAAACCACAAGTCATCGCTGAAGGCATTCAATAAGATATTCCTACTACAGTTCGAATTTAAAATGATGTATCTTTTATAAGATTATGGGGATTACAGAAAACTAAAACTTACATACCAGAAGAGCATTTCTTACCTTTTAAGAAAAAAACGTATTCAGCTTCACCATGTCACCAACTTCTATTTGAACAGGTTATAAGTATATATTAAATTCTAAAAGTTGTCTTAGGCAAAAAGTAATGATGTCAAATTGCCTCATTCTAAAAAGGCACTATCTTAAGAAGTAAAACTTTTATACTTAATCATTTTTATTTGAGCTTTCCATTGCTGGTGTTAATATCATCCTTTATTCTAATTATTCTGCAGTCATAATATTCATATTAGATGAATCAATACTACTATACTACTTTCAGTTGTAAATGAAAACAGAAACATATAAATGATCTGTTTCCAAAATAATTCTTCTGCCAGAATTTCTAGACTAAGATATTATTAAAACCTATAAAATTTTTGGCATTATATCCTTCTCATGAATATGTAGCCAGAATTTCTAGACTAAGATATTATTAAAACCTATAAAATTTTTGGCATTATATCCTTCTCATGAATATGTAACTAAGCTGTTTAAGCAGATTAACTACTTAAGATCCAATGCTTAGCACTTTGAATGATATACTGTTGTAGTTTTGTTTAGCTTCAAAGAAAAACAAATAATTACCTTGTGACACCATGATATACTCCATAAATATCTATGTTCTGACTTGACCTAACAAAAGTCCCCTTGAAACATAGTGGGAGATTTCTAACAATTAGTAGAAAAGTCAACATAATATATATTTTCTAAGTAACTCTTTAAAGTCCCCATATATTGTGGCACTAAACCGATTTTCTACATTTTGATAACAATGGAACAGGAACACATTTTTAGTTTAGAAAATTAAAGCATGAGAATCATAAGAACTCCTTCATAAGAAAGGAAGATATCTAACATGCCTACCCTATTTCCTAGGTAACACTAGTTTTATTTTGGTAAGAGGTAAAATTATAAACGTGAAGTAAGACAAAGTAGTGGGAAATAAATGAAATTTGAAATCAGACCTGAGTTAAAACTTCACTTGTTTCAGCCATTAGCTGTGTGAGTTTGGTCAAAATTACTTCAGCCTATTTAGCATAAGGTGATACATATTTAGGATGGGAATATTCATATTTAGACTCTTGTAGAGTTACATGACTATTAAATAAAATGGTATGTAAAACAGAGTAAAGGGCGGTGTCAAAAATAAGGATCTACAATAGCTATTGTAATATTATTATTATGCTTTTTTTGATGTTATTAATTTTAAAATACTCCATAATTTTTAAAAAACACTAAAATGGGCATAACAACATCTACCTTATATGAGATAGAATAAAAATTAAATGAGATAAACAAGTAAAACACCAACTCAGTGGCTAAACAAAGTCTAACTATTATTACTAATATTCCTCCAATTTTTCAGGTATCTGAACTTAATACTTTCAAAAGAGCCATCAATCAACTTCATTTTTGGGAAGGGGTGAGCAAGCACCAAATTGGCTTTGCCTAGGTTTCACCTACAAAATAAAGGGATAGCCTTGGCGGGGAGTTAGGAGACCTGAGTTTTAAGATTGACTCTGCTACAAGATAAAGTTACGATTTGGCCAAATTTATCTTATCAACACAATGCTATACTTTATGTGACTACCCCTGGGAATTTGATTTAACACTCTAACCAAAGAATCAACATTATTGACTACTTACTAATTTTTTCACTGTTTACTTTCACTTTAGAAATGTTCATGCTGGACCTTACTGAAAGGAATACTGTTTCTATGTATATAAATGTGGCAGAAAATATCATAGAACACTTCCAAAACATTGGGCAAAATATTTTTTTCTTAAGTCAGATAGCACTTTAGAATGAGGAATGGAGCATGAACCACAATCAGACTTATTTTCTCAAAATACATACAAACATAAAAGTCTAGGAAACATTTTTAAGAGATCTCAGGATATTTAGAATGTCAAAATCATAGTAGTTTGTACAGATAATTACTTTAACACAATATAGACCAATAACATTTATTTCAGGTAGAGTTATTTGATATCAGATTTTCAGAGAAGCCTTAATGTTTGCTAAAATCAACATGTATGTCTCATATTTTCACATACTCCAGCTTCCCTTTACTTAGTTGTGGCTTTAGTTTAAAAAAAAAAATCAGGTTGGGGCCAGGCATGGTGACTCACACCTATAATCCCAACATTTTGGGAGGCCGAGTTCAGAGGATCACTTGAGCCTAGGAGTTCAAGGCCAGACTGGACAACATGGTGAAACTTCATCTCTACTAAAATACAAATAAAATAAAATAAAATAAAATAAAATAAAATAAAATAAAATAAAATAAAATAAAATAGCTGGGTATGATAACATATGCCTGTATTCCCAGCTACCTGAGAGGCTGAGGTGTGAGAATCAAGAATCACTTGGACTCGGAAGGTGGAGGTTGCAGTGAGCTGAGATCACAATACTGCGCTCCAGCCTGGGTGCCACAGTGAGACTCTGTCACATATGTACACAAATACATACATATAAACATACATATGTAAGTAAATACATAAATAAATAAATAAAAAGTATGTGTGAGTTGACAATTTGAAGAACTGCAGAAACCCATATTCAGTTATCTAGGTAGGGAGGCAACCTGTCTGCTCCCATCCTACTCCTCCTTCCAGATTGCTGGCATCAGAAGGAAAAACTGCCTATGGTCCTCGTCCCATTAGGTACACTAGCTTGAAAATAGTTCTTCAAAAGGTATTCATTCTTTTTGGCTTCTTACTATGCTCTATAACCCTGGACCCAAGAGTGTAGGAGATATAGAAAACATAAATGATATGTATAGGAATGGAAAATTGGCTGCATGTGTGTGTAAAACAGTAACATTGTCCATTAGCTCTATTTCTTGAGCTTAAAAACAGATCAAGTACCTTTTAATCATCTTTTGAGTGTAAATGAGCTTCAGAATCAGGAATGGAGAAGCCTATGTGCAGGTACTGATGGAAGCATAGGGGCATGTGGAATTAAATACCATTTGTATACTTGCAGCAGTATTGTTTTTCCAGTAATCTTTATTGCAAAGATAATATGTCAGCATACTACGGATTTAAAAGAGGTTGTAGACTAACATTTTTCATATTATTTTTTGGGAAAATGTACAATTGGACAATTAGTAAAACAATCCAATTTTTAGAACACAGTTCCTTCTTAATCTTATCTACATAAAACAAACATGGAATTTCTAAATATATTCAGAGAGAAAATACAGACATTTTCAAGAGTTCAAACCCGGAAGTCTGAAAGAATAAGTTCTAGAGGAAGCAATGTGATTTCTCACAGGAAAGCAAGGGTCTTATAAAATACAGGTTTCATAACTTATGTTTTAGTAAGCAAAATTTCTGAGTAATTCATCAATTAGAGGTATTGTTCAAGAATATGAATGGAGATATGTTTCTTGAATAACATCTTTTTATAGCTCCTAATTGACAAGGAAAAAACCTGAAGATCTGTTATGGATTTACAGAGGTAGTATATAAAGAGTAATTATCCTTAAAAATTAACATCAGCTACAAAGAGGGATAATAGACATGGGAGAGTTGGAAAGATGGGAGGGAAGAAGATAGGTAAGGGATGAGAAATGACCTAATGGGTACAAGGTACAGTATTCCAGTGATGGTTACACTAAAAGTCCAGACTTTACCACTAGGGTATAGCCATGTAACAAGCACATTTGTACCTCCTAAATCTATTTTTTAAAAAGTCAGTATTTTCAAAGCTTACAGAAAGAGTCCTATATTTCCTCCTGTATTATTAATGAAGATTCATGTAAATTATAGAGATGATTAAACAGAATTTGATTACATAAAACTAATGTAGTGTACTTTCTCCTGCCTGACTATAAAAATGACATAAATTAAGCAAAATTATGTTTTAAAACATAACACCAAGACATCATTCCAGAACACAGCCAATGAAGAAAGAGCATATAAGAAACAAAGAGGCAGTGCTTCCTAACTGCATTAGCTGAATCTTCATAGTCCCCTATGTGGCCACGTGGCTCAGTGTGGTTGAAACATTGGAAAGGGCAAAGCAAAGCATAATGAGGACCCTGGGAGACAGAGACCTACATATTCACGCTGGAAGGGTTGAGCAAAAAAATTAGAAAAATCAAAATTAAGTTTTTTTCTTTCCTAAGTTAAAGAATCTATGCTGTTAATATCTAAAATACTGCCTCTAAATACCTATTAAGGAAGATGAAGTGAGGACACAAGGACATTTGCTTTTTAAAAAAAAAAAATCACTGATAAGAGGACTAGAGTAGAGGTAGGAAGTCTCTTTACTCCTAAAAAAAAAAAAAAATCAAGCTATGGCCAGGCACGGTGGCTGACATCTGTAATCTCAGAACTTTGGGAGGCTGAGGCAGGAGGATCACAAGGTTAAGAGATCGAGGCCATCCTGGCCAACATGGTCAAACCTCATCTCTACTAAAAATACAAAAATTAGCTGGGTGTGGTGGCGCATGTCTGTAGTCCCAGCTACTTGGGAGGCTGGGGAAGGAGAATCACTTGAACCTGGGAGGCAAAAGTTGCAGGGAGCCAAGATCGTGTTACTGGACTCCAGCTCTCTTTTGCCTATAGATTATAGTAAGATAATGAAATTGGTTTTAGGTACAGATTAAAGAGGCAACATTTCACTAAATATGTGAAAAGTTATTAGGAATACACTTTGAGGGTTAAGTTTATGCTTTCTGGATAATTAAGACTAATAAAACTAGGAACCTAATTTATCATGTAAAGACTGTTAGACAGATGAAACGCTTTCTCATGGTCTCTACTAGTATATTATTTAAATATATTGTGTATGCTGCCCCATAGGGCTGTAACAATTTTTATAAAGTGTTAGGATGAATGCTGACATGCATCTTACTTTATTATTGAAGCCAGGCCAAAAGGCACTAATTAGGGTAGTTCTGCTACACAATGTTTAGGTACTAATTACCCCACTTCCTAAACCAAATATTCCAAGAAGTACTAAGAATGCGTGGCAAAAAGTCACTGGTTGCAAGATCAAATATGGTGCTTTACAAACAAAAAGAACAATACATTCTGAAAGGGAGAAAATAATAGAAAAGTTAACCGATGATATACAAAGTATGGTGAACAACTATGTTTTCCTAAAGGTGTAACAAGCATTATATTAAATAGCATTAAGTACTTCCAAATTAAAAATGAAAATTTTGAAAAAAGAAAAATTTAAAAATATGTCACATATAGTCATGGAGTTTTATATATATATATATATATATATACACACATACACACACACACACACACACATAATATATAATATATATATATATAAACACACACATATATGGTATATATATATGTCAAGGCATACTTATGGAAAATTTATGAAAAATATTAGAAAAACATTTATGGATAAATACCAATTAGTATTGCAAAACCCTATTTTTAAATTCAATTTAAATACGGAGTGCTTTCTACATGTTAGACAGTGGGTTTCCAAAGATGAACAAGACATCCATGTTTCTTACCCTCAAGAGCTTGCAGTGTAAAGGGGAAGATGGACAATTAACTGAGCAAACAAAATACAATGTAAAAATGCTATGATATGGGAAAAAGTCCACAGATCACTTACTCCAGTCTAGAATTGCATTTCGTGTGTGTGTGTGTGTGTGTGTGTGTGTGTGTGTGTGTGTGTGTGTGTAAAAATTTTAGAAATAGGAATAACTTTCTGATCTGTTCTCTCGCCCTGGATGTATATGTATGTTTTGTAGTACTTATCTTTCTGCCTATTCCTGTTTGCCTTCTTTCTGTTTCCTCATTTCTTGTGCTTTTACCTCAACTGCTTTTGTTTCCTTACTTGGCTATTAAAGAGAACAAATGTATATTTACAGTACTTTTATGTGTTGTTTAAAAAAAAACCCATCCTGACAAAAACAGTTATAATGTTGCAGTGGAATATTATCCCTGCCAGTGTGGTTGAAATCCTACTGGCTTTATTTAAAACAATAGCTAATACTTACTGAGTAACTAAGAGGCACTGTGCTAGCCATTTGAATTGTTCCATAGATACAACCTCATTTAATGCTAACAACCACCCTGTTAAATAGGTGGGTTAATAACCCGATTTTAGGGATAAGGAAATTGAGGCCGAGTAGGTTGCCCAAGTCACATAACTAATGGTTTTTTTAAAAAGTGAGAAAAAAATCCAACAAAAAATTAAGAAAGAAACTGAATTTTGAAAAAAGAAGAAAAGCCATAAACTGTCTTTATTTTTGTATGAGTCCACATTCTCTAGGTCAACACTTGGGGAAAAAAGTTATTTGCCTCATGCTAATAAATCATGCTAATAAATGTCATCAAATAAAAATAATTTCCTGGTTCTTTAATTAAAAAAAAGGAACAAATAGCCTCTGCCTTGTCATTTTTCAGATGTACTCAGTAATTCAGTGAATCATTTTCTTTTCATCTGGCAAAAACCCAAAGTTAACCTTTTTCTTTTTACCGTTAGTATTACCACAAGAAACTAAGGTAATAGCACATTTAAAAGGTATAGAATCATATTATCAGTTACAGATAGAATCGGGTAACCAGGAGACAAAATGAATGCTCTTCATAGTCTCCATGTTTTCTATCAAAAAGCATACATATCCCATGAGCAAACTGTTATACTTACCTCCTTCTTATATGGAGGCAATGGCAATTGGGGTATATAAAAATAAAGACACTAATAATTTATTTGTGCGATTGCATCAAAAACTCCTCTAAAAAACTTTACTTCAAAAATCTAGTTTCCTGAATGCTGAAATTAATGTCTCTCCAATGATGGGATAAGTCTTCTTAGAATGCCAGAAGACTTACTAGTTCAAAAGCACATCAAAATTCAGATTAGGAAAAGAAGGTAATTAGTGCCTCCAGCTTTGTTTAGGGTTATTAGTGCCAAGAACTGTAGTCAAAGAGTACATGCAATCAGTCTTTGCACATTATAATTACATGATGGGAATGACAGAGTTCTCCATTATAACTACTAAAAATACTACAATTGTTAGAACCTCCAAAATGAACCTTAGCAAATATTTTTCCAGCTCTGATACTAGAGCTGTGTGACCTAAATGCTTTTCTAAACATTCTTTAAGAGAAACTGCTTAAGGTGAATATTTTTTATTTCTGTCTATACATTGGTGTAACCCAGAAGCCTAGGCACACATAGGCAACCAGGTCTCTTGACTTGAAAAAATCTAGTATGATTGACATGTTAGATTTGGAATGGTGACTACTAAGGCTTAATTATTTCCTCCCACTGCACCTCAGATTTCTGAGGAGAAGAAAATAGGAAAACTTGTATATAAACATAATCCAAACTTGGTTATCAAATTTGACCCTGCTCCTTACTACTTGCTATTTAGCTATTTCTTTACGAATCTGTTTTCCTTGGCCTCAGTGGCTAATTGAAAACTTTCCTACTCCCCTCAAACCTTCAATGAAGTTTCCTATCCTTCAAAGTTGGCTGAGGGTATCAGGTGTTAATTCTTTCACTGACTTTGCTCATGACCTCAAAACTCCTCCTTCTGTTTTGGCCCATTATTCCAAATCAGATGAAAAGCTGATTTGTCCTCTCTTTCTTCCTAATTTCCATTCATCCATAACCCTTACCAAGTTAGCCACTTGTGGAAAGGCACTCTTAACTCTGTTATCTCTTGTCTTTGTCTCCAACAGGACAAGACTGTACACTCTCAGCTGTTTCCCTCATCTTTCAGAATGTTTTCAATTCAAAACATTTATTAAGCACGTACATAGATGTTAGACACGGAGCTAAACACCACAACACCAATAACCCAAATGGCACTCTTAAACAATCTTCTTCCTTTATGTCTTCAAACACATACTAACAAGTAACTTCCAAAAACCCCTTAGTCTTCATTCCTTCTGTGGCTAATGTTTCTACCCAGAGCTCACAGTCCACCTCAAGCTGTATCCTTATATAAATTTTCTTGATCATTCCAGTCCAGGGTAATCTCTCCTTTCTTTGTTCTAATCATTTAGCACTAACCAAAAACTATACCAACCATACTGTCTGTTACCTTTATCTACTTTATAATTAGGCTTCATATATTACAAACATCTGCTTGTTTAAGAAGAAAGGTTTAGGTTTTAAAATCAGACAGAACAGGCCAGGCACGGGGGCTCACACCTGCCATCCCAGCACTTTGGGAGGCTGAGGGGGGTGGATCATTTGAGGTCAGCAGTTCGAGACCAGAATGACCAATGTGGTAAAACCCCATCTCTACTAAAAATACAAAAAAATTAGCTGGGCGTGGTGGCACGTGCCTGTAATACCAGCTACATGGGAGGCTGAGGCAAGAGAATCGCTTGAACCTGGAAAGCAGAGGTTGCAGTGAGCTGAGATTGCGCCACTGCACTCTAGCCTGAACGACAGAGTAAAACTCCATGTCAAACAAACAAACAAACCAAACAATCAGATAGAAAAATGCTCAAAGCCAGGCTCTATCTCTTTGGGACTATAATACCTTGGACTAATCCTTCCTAGGTTTGTGGGGTTACTAGATGATTAATAGGTTAAAATATAGGCATGCTGTATGTTGGTATTAAATATAAATTCCCTTCTCCATTTGATACTCATTGATGAAAATCTTAGCGCATATGAACAAAAAAATGAGAATTACTAAGCCCACATTTCTAAGTTCATTTAATTTTCATTATATATGCAAGGATGAAAACAAAAATGGGAAACTATTACCTTTTAAAGGATCATTCAAGGAATGTAAGGGATCTTCACTTGAGCCCTCACTTGCCGTAACCCCAACTAGAAGCTATTATATTGTCCTTCCCCCAAACTGCATTGAAAGTGGAACCCTCTGAGAATATTATAAGCTGACAAGACAGTTTCTATCACATCATCGCCATATAAGTAGACATTTACCAACTGAGGACAGGCACTGTTTAACCAGGCTGACATCTAAAGAATGTACTTAGCTGCAAGCAAGTTATTTCTCTAAAACAAATCATGTCATGAGATTCTAAACATGATAACCAGAGATTAAATTAAATCTCAATAAACTACAATTAGCGTCTAACTACTTATATAAAGAATATATCAGGTTTATGGTAATACTGAGTTTTCCTTTTCCATAGGGAGTTATTGGACATAAATTAATAATATTTACATCTTTTAGTATATACTAAAAAAAACTTTGGCTTTCTTCTTAAACTTTAGACAAAATGACTTACAAAAGGATATAATGCTTGTTATATCTTAAATGACTTCTATATTAATATATCTGAAATATTCCATGAGTAAACTATCCCCTATTTGAAGTGATATCCAATTAATAATTTTTAATTGTATACAGATAATATAAACTATATAGATATATCTAAATAATATATATGATATATAGATGACAAATATTACATGTTTTATCTATATATAATACATATTCAATATATACTAAAATATATAGACATTTTATATACTAAAATCTATATATTATCTATAGATATTAACTAATATGTAGATATTAGTATATATGCTATATATCTATATCTAGATATATTAGTATATAATTAATCTATATCTAGTATATTAGTATATTAACTAATTAGTATATAATCTATATCTAGTATATAGATTATATGGAATATAATCTATATTATATATAGTGTAATATTATCTATATATATTATATAGTGGTATTAACTAATATATCTATATATTAGTATATATAATATAAAGATATTAACTATATATCTCTATATTAGTATAGATAATATAGAGATATTAACTAATATGTTTATATATATATATATATTAGTATATATATTGCCTCTTTACTCATCCTAACCATTGGTTTTAATTATATTAATTATTCATCTTATTATGAGTTCCTATGGTATTCAGTGAACTATTTCAAGCATGTACTAATTCACTTAATCCTCATCAGTTTATGAAGCGTTTTATTCTCCCCATATTGAGGGGAGAATAACCAGTCCAAGGTCACAGTATAAATGAGTGGCAAAACCAACACCCAAACCAGGGAGTCTGAATCCAGAGTGTATGCTTTTACTAATATAGTATATATTTCTTTCTATAAAAGGTTCAGAAAGCCAGGCAGATATTTACATATTATAATCCAAGGTTATGATGTTGGACTATAAGAAAATGGAGCTAGAAGGCTGGGCATGAAGTATCATGCCTGTAATCCCAGCACTTTGGGAGGCTGTGGTGGGCAAATCACAAGGTCAGGAGTTTGAGACCAGCCTGGCCAAATGGCGTCTCTACTAAAAATAGAGAAAAATTAGCAGGGTGTAGTGGCAGGTGTCTGTAATCCCAGCTACTCAGGAGGCTGAGGCAGCAGAATCGCTTGAACCCAGGAGGCAGAGGCTGCAGTGAGCTGAGATCGCACCACTGCACTCCAGCAGGAGCAACAGAGTTGAGGCTCTGTCTCAAAAAAGAAAAGAAAAGAAAATGGAGCTAGACATGGTTAATTAAGAAGAGTAACATCCATACTATTACATTTGACATAGTTACAGTAGATAGATTTATGGAATTCTGGAGTTCGAGGAGTTAACTAATATTAACTCACATGAATCACAAGGTCCCACAATAGGTCATCTGCAAGCTGAGGAGCAAAAGGAAGCCCACTGAAGTTCCAAAGCTGAAGATCTTGGAATCTGGTGTCCAAGGGGAGGAAGCACCCAGCATAGCAGAAAGATGTAGGCTTCAAGGTTAAGCCAGACAAACCTTTTCACCTTTTTCTACCTGCTTTATATCCTGGCTGCTCCTGAAGCTGATTAGATTGTGTCCACCCAGATTAAGGGTGAGTCTGCCTTTCCCAGCCCACTGACTCAAATGTTAATCTCCTTTGGCAACACCCTCACAGTCACACCCAGGTCAATAGTTTGTATCATTCAATCAAATCAAGTTGACACTCAGTATTAACCATCACAGATACTATGTATTTATGAAGTAAAAAATCAACATTAATGATCAATTGGACATAAGAATACAAATCCAGAAATAGAAGCTAAAAATATGTAGCCAAAACTATCAGGTATAGGGGAAATTCTTAGGCTATGTGAATGAAATAGTGAGTAGATATTAACAAATATTTAAGCCAGTAGTTCAATCTACCCTCGCCAAAGTTTACAACTTACTAAATTTGATTTCCCCCCCAATGTGAACATCTCTCAAAATTATCTTAGAAATATATGAAAAATTAAGACTTCCTTTGAAAAAAGTTTACTTTATAGTCAACTAGAGTACTTGGTTTACAAAGGCAAGTAATTGATTATATTACTTTCAGAGCAGAATATAATAAATATCAATGAATAATCATCTGAATTTATATTGATATAAAAAGATCAGAAAAATAAAATAAGAAGACCATTCCAGTAAGTTTTACATATAAGTAGCCATATTTTTAAAAATTCTACTGAATAGTACAATATAGATTTATTGATAAAAATCACATACAAGACCTACATATATCCATACAACTAAAGAGCAGCAATAGTTTTTCTAATGAAATAATTTCAATCAACATATTTACTTTCATAAGGGGGTATTAAGGACAATTTATTATTTTTATTATGAAATAAAATTTAACCTAGTAATGTCATAAATTTTTAAAACCTTTATTAAGAAATAATGTTTTGGCCAGGTGTGGTGGCTCAAGCCTGTAATCCCAGCACTCTGGGAGGCTGAAGTGGGTGGATCACGAGGTCAGGAGTTTGAGACCAGCCTGGCGAACGTGGTGAAACCCTCTCTCTACTAAAAATACAAAAAAATTAGCCAGGCATATTGGCAGCTGCCTGTAATCCCAGCTACTTGGGAGGCTGAGGCAGAAGAACAGCCTGAACTCAGGAGGTGGAGACTGCAGTGAGCCAAGATTGTGTCACTGCACTCCAACCGGGGTGGACCAGGCAAGACTCCATCTCAAATGAAATAAAGTAAAATAAAATAAATCTAATAATACAGTTTCATCCCTTCAATGACTTAAATTTCTACTAGGAAAATAAATTACACACATGCAATAATTAGAAAATTACTCAAAATACAAAGTAAGTAACAAAATATGGAAGAATTAGGGCTGTGAAAGATCAAGGTAGGGGAAAATCACTATGGGCTAGAAGGATCACTAGAGGTCACAAAAAAGGCAGATCTTGGGGTGACTTAAGTATAGCTCAGAATTTATATAAAAGTCCAAAAGGAATGGTTTTCTCAATAAAAAGAACACCGTGGCTAAACATGCAGAGAAAGCACAAAGTAAATTACCTCAATAAATAAGGAAACAAGCCGGATCAGAACACTTAATACAAACAGACTGTGTTATTTTGATGAGAAGTAAAAAACCAGGTCTAAGTGGTAGATTGCAAACCTTACCTCTGAAAACTATACCCTCTTGAAAGACGTACAGTGTTAGAAGTATTAGATAAGGTTTAGAAAGGAGTATTGACAATAAGTGTACCTGAACATTTGTCACTTAAACTCTTTACTTCGGTATAAAACAAGTGATGAGTATCTGTCTTCTCTTCATTTATTAAAACTCAGAAGATTGCTTTCATGGGTTGCCTAATAGAGAGCAGTTAGGTGAATCAGTCCCCAGGGTTTGGATGTTCAAAAAAGGGAAGTTCTCCCTTCCCTCAGGGACTGTGGAACCCAGCCAGGGCTTCCAGTCTACCTAAGTCTGTAAAATACATGTTAAGAGGTCCTAAGTGGGGTATAGCCTGTTCATATATTTGGGGAAATTAAATGAAATTAACACTGAGGTTTTACTACATACCAAACTATGTTAAAAACAAAAATTATAAAAATGACCTAATTTAATATTCTGAACCTGTGGAGTAGACAGGCAGTGTTTTTATTTTACAGATAATCTGAGTTCAGGTTGGTTAATCAGGTTGCTATAGATGTACAGCTAGTGAGTAATAATGCTAGGTTTCAAAGCTAGGTCCATCTGACTCCAAAGTCCATATTCCACTTTACCATTTGCATCTAGGTAGCATGCTTATTAAAACCTTTTCAGATAATGACATTAATAGGTGCTATTTTAAATATCAGATATGTATGAATTTCTTTTTATATATTACATGGACATTATTATTAATCTGTGAAATAACCCTGGAGAAGGGAATCATATCCTTGCTTTATAGATGATTAAATCATGACCCTGAGGGGCCAAATAACATGCTAAAGTTAAAATAGCTAGTAAGTAGCAGAGCTGGCTTCTAATCCAGGTATGCCTGATGTCCACCCACAGCTCTTCATACTATGCCATGATGATTCCTTATATAATAAAATTTGGTAGTGGTATTCATTTTAAGAAAAAGATTTAATTATTTATACATAGGTAACCTAAACTTCCTGATATGTCTCTCTGTATCTTGATTTATCTGAGACCAAGAATTCTAAAATATTCATGCAATAATATGAGTAAATTTTATAGACATAAGTTCTAAGCCATTAGTGGGCCCATTGATTCTCCTTTCTTTTCAAACTGATATTAGAGATACTAATAAAATAAATGCAACAGACACTGTTAATTTTCCCTTTTAAAAACATCTGTTGGGCCAGGCACAGTGGTTCAGGCCTATAATCCCAGCACTTTGGGAGGCCAAGGTGGGTGGATCACAAGGTCAGGAGTTCAAGACCAGCCTGGCCAAAATGGTGAAACCCCGTCTCTACTAAAAATACAAAAAAAAAAAAAAAAAAACCTAGCAGGGCATAGTGGTGCATGCCTGTAGTCCCAGCTACTCAGGAGGCTGAGGCAGGAGAATTGCTTGAACCCAGGAGGCAGAGGTTGCAGTGAGCTTAGAATATGCCACTGCACTCCAGCCTGGGCAATAGAGGGAGACTCTGTCTCAAAACAAAAGAAATCTGTCATTGTCAACATTTCCTTTCAACACACTGATGCACTCTACAATATTTGGCAGATGGCCCACTATAATTGGTAAAGAGAAAAGTTGCTTATCTATAAATTAGATGGTTCTGTTATATGGAGTGAACTGAATGTTTAAAAGTCCCATTTTTCCTTGCACATATTTGAAGGAGGTATTCAAGTTCCTCAAAATTATCCTTTATCATAAAATTAAACTTCTCAAAATAATTCAATTCTTCTTGTGTGACACGGTTTCCAAATAACTCCATATCTTGGTCACACTTTTCTGGACACAGTCCAGTTTTATAGTGTCTGTTCTTCCTCTCTGAAGTAACAGAATAAGGATGCTGTCTCTTCTAGAGGACAGTCCTTCGAATAACTGAAGCTGTCTATCACATTCCTCCTTCACAGTCTTTTTTCCCCTGCTGATTAATCAGGAACTCAGCATTTGTGGATCCTCATCCCTCCATCCCCCCAAATCCTGATTACTCTCCTTTAGACTTGCCTTGGCTTGCTAGTGTTTCTCTTAAAATTTGATCAAATGTAAACTGACCAGATTGCAAGTCTAATGAGACACATTTCTTTTTCTTTTTTTTTTTTTTGAGATGGAGTCTCGTTCTGTAGCCCAGGCTGGAGTGCTGTGGCACGATCTCGGCTCACTGCAACCTCTGTCTCCTGGGTCCCCCTGTTCAAGCAATTCTCCTACCTCAGCCTCCCAAGTAGCTAGGATTACAGGCACGAGCCACAATGCCCAGCTAAATTTTGTATTTTTTAGTAGAGACGGGGTTTTACCACGTTGGCCAGTTTGGTCTTGAATTCCTGACCTTGTGATCCATCCGCCTCAGCCTCCCAAAGTGCTAGGATTACAGGCATGAGCCACCGAGACCGGCCTGAGACACATTTCTTTATAAATTACAGTATCACTCATATATATCCTTGTCTTGTTTTTATTTAGTTTAACTTCTTGTCCTACATTTCTTTCCTAAAGAATCCCACACCCCTGGCCTGCAGTTTCTGCTTCTTCTAATCCAGTCAGAGCAGGGATTAATCTTCGTAAACTTCATGACAATATTTTTTTTTCTCTATTCAGAAATTATGTCTCTCCACTGCCTACTAAATTCTAAACTTCTTCATAATGTGATTTCAATTTCCTTGCCTAGCTCTATCAGCCACTGATCTCTTATTTAGAATTTTGAAGTATGCAATGAGAAGACTACCATCCTCCAAATATATTCCTTCCTTCATGTCTGTGTCCCTTGCCTAGAGTATTACTTCCATATGGAATAACTACCTATTCTTCTCCTCCACCTCCCAAAATACCATCCTTTCTTCCTCGAGACTTAGCATAATTATTACCACTTAGTCACCCCTGCTGGAAGCAATATGTCCTTCATAAATGTTGAGTTCCTTTTTGGAGTGCTTATTTCATGCTTCCTTGTCTTCAAATTAGCTTTATGTCTTAAGCTTCCTATTAGGTTCTAATTTTGAGGTCAAAGAATATCATATTAAGCCAATATTGTGTATGATAAACATAAACTTTATAGCTAGACATACATAAATCCCCATCATCTAATCAATCAAAAAACATTCAGTGACCACTGATTATGTACCAGGCACTCTGCTAAATTTTTGGAATACGATTCTGAAGAAACACGGCTTTTACCCTTAAGGAGTGTACAATACAATGCAAGAATTGAGATAGAAAGTCCCCCTAGCCTCAGTTTCTATTTCCATAGTTTCAGTTGCCCAAAGTCAAGCTCAGTATGACAATCAGTGAGTACAGTAAAATAAGAAATTTTGAGAGAGACAGAGACCATATTTACTTAACTTTTACTAGAGTATATTGTTATAATTGTTCTATTTCATTAATAATTATTGGTTAATCTCTCATTGTACCCAATTTATAAATTAAATGTTATCATAGGGCATGTATGTGTAAGAAAACAACATATATATATAGCAGTTGGTAAAACCTGTGGTTTCAGGCATCCACTGGAGGTCTTGGAACGTGTCCCCTGCAGATAAGGGCATGCTACTTGTATTAAAAAAAATTAAGAATAAGAAAGAGGTAACTGCTCTATGCATAGAAGCCCAAACTCCTGCTGGAGGTGGTAGGAAAATCTGATTTTTAAAAGATAAGTAGGAATTTAGCAAAGGACAAATAGGAAGCATTTTCTTGTTCACAGTGATAGAACGGAGGTGATAAAACACACTGTCAGAAATGAATCTTGTAAGAGGGATACCACATCAAGGATACTACAGAATGACAAATTATCACAAAATACCAACAAAGGAAGCCTGGTCTTTGGAAGGGGCAGTGTTTACATTGTAGTATTAGGTGATTAGCAGTTAGGGATGAGCTGATATAAAAATTATAATGCAAGAAGCTGGCCACAGTAATTTGTGTTGTCTGTGTTTTCAGGAAGAGGTGTGTCTCTATTTTGCCTTCAGTAAAACTGATGGCTATGGGTAGGTCTGTACTCCACCCAAAGTAAATCTTTTTTTTTTTTTTTTTTATTTTTTTTTGGATGTAACCTAATTTAGCCTGCTGTGTTGTGGCATTCAGTCTAAGATTAGGGTGGGTAAAAATCTCACATAAATAACCACTGGCTTCTTTACTATTAAGTGTAGAACTTGGATTTTTCTCAGAGAAGTAGTAGGACTTGGTAAAATAGAAAGAAAAAAGGCTAGTCATCACATCAACATTGTCTCTCTAGAAGGAGTCGTCTGAACAAAAAAAAAGACTTTTGGCAGACCGTAATTATTCACACCCATGTTAGATTCATATTCTAAAAACTTGTTTTTTTCATTGCTTTTCAGAGGCCCACTGTTGCCTAAAAAATAAAGCTCAAATGCTTGCAGCTGGCATTTAATCACCTCACTTCTCTTCTAAATTCTAGGAGAGTCTCAACATTTTGAATGTTGCTGTCCCACTTAAATTTTTAAGATTAACTCTGATACATTATCCTGTTCACTAACTAAGTAGAACCAGGAGACTCGGGACAATCAGCTCAGGTCTGGGCAGCGTCCTCACTTCTGCACCTCCCAGTCCTTGGTTCTGCAGCCTTCCAGTTAATCTCCCACTGCTTCCCAGAGGAGCCTGCAATCCAGTATGCTATGCACTCTCACCTCTACTCTGCTTCTTCCCCTCTAGAAAGGCCCGTACCATTCCTAATGAACTACTTACTATATTTCAATGACTATAGGAAACATACTTCATTTTTTAACTGCAGAATCAGTGTCAATGTATATCATAGTTTAACTGGCTGCATTTTCTTTTTAAATAATTTATAAAGCAATGATGCACCTTATAATCAATAGCCTCTTGACTGCAACACTTCTATGACTTCTATCTGACTTGGCTCCTACATGTACTAAATACTCCCCTAACATCACCCAGGCCTGCTTTATCAAAAATGTAATTAAGTGAGAAACATGACTTTAAGAGCAACATCTGGTAGCTTCCAAAATTATCAAAATATCAGATAAAAAACTTGTCAAAACTTCTACAAAAGAAAACTAAATAATAAATTATCTATAAATCCTTCAGGATTATCTATAGTTCTTCAGAAGCACTTAATAGCTATAATCAATTAACAAAGACATACTTTTAATGGGGCCTGATTTACCTGGCATTTGGAAGTAATTTGTTGGAATTATAATTCTTCATAACAAAATGTAATGGACAGAACCCTGGACTAGGAGTCAAATAACACTCTCTAATCCATGTTAACCTCATCTGAAAATAAGAAGGTTAGACATGATTTCTAAAGTCTCTTGTAGCACATTTCTTCTGTGGTTTTCACTATTAATATTTTAGATTAAGATCACCTTCACTGGTAGAAAAATTGATTCTAAAATCTAGGACACCACTGCAATTTTAGCAGCTGAATTTGAACTTTGAGTTTTAGGAATCTGCTCTTCTCTTGAATTGCAAATGATGGGACAATTTGGCATTTGCAACCTGGCATTCTTTCCCTTTCTTGCTAACTTCCTTCCTCTGACTGCTGCAGACAGGTTGCAGCAAGTAATACTCCCTTTAAGGGAGGTTTATTGTGCTTAAATGTTCTTTCTGTATTTTTTTTCCACAGACAAGATGCAACAATAAGCATGTTTATATACCGCCTAAGTACTCTGTATTTCTTGACCTGTAGTTCTTTGGGGAGCCCCTACATAATAGGTATTACCACACACCTGAACTTCATTTGTCAAGATGAAGAGAGATGAAATACTGATGTTTCATTCATCTCTGCTATTGTTATGCCTACATAAATTAATATATAGCTTAGTAAACTTGGGCTTTCTAATGAGAATCTATATCAAATTGCAACGATATTAAAACTGTAAGTATCCTTTCCCCCCATACATACAAACACAACCTTTGCTCTGAAATTCCTGAGATTGACCTTTCAGTGCAAATTCATCGTCACAGGCTTATTCCAAGAGGATCCCGAAACTTTTAAATGTCCAAAAGAAATAGAGAATAACTTGATCTGAAATTCAGGTTATTTTCTCTGCCAAAAGTAATTTTGGACAAGTCATTTTATCTTTTCAAAGCTGTAATGGTCATATGTGTAAAATGAGGATTGGTATTGCCAGTGATTTCAATCCATTTTTTCGTTCAACATACCAGAGATATTACGCAGTTGCATCATTCACAGAGGCTCACTACCCTAGTAATGCTACAGTGAGAGGTTAGGATATAAAGAGGGGTGTGTGTGTGTGTGTGTGTGTGTGTGTGTGTGTGCGTGTGCGTGTGCGTATGTAAAACCTATCTGGCAAAATAGAGTGGTATATGTGCATATGGGGAGCAAAGGAGGACATCATTCCCAGCCACTCTCTACACCCACTCCCACTGCTATGGACTAACTTAGTTCAAAGTTCCTTTTCAGCGTCTAGTTTCTGTGACTCTGAGAATGAAAAGGATTTTTTTTAACAATAATATATTTCATTATTTAAGTTGAATAGGTTTTGCTTTTATAGAAGGGGGAAGTATTTACTTTCACTTGATGATGACAGAGAAAAGCTATGTTTTTAGGAAATACCACATATTTTGTGATGCTGAAGGTTGGAATGAATGTGGCTAGAATTTATGTGAACTAATTAAGATGCTATTACTTGTCTACTGCCATACCACGACGAACATGCTCAATCTCGTCTGATCTTGGAACATGCTATTAATACTTTACCATATAAATCAAGAGTTAGAATCTTTTTTTGAGACTACTTATTTTGAAAGGGATCTTTTATATAAAACAATAACTTCATCCTAAGGGAGCTAGCAGTATTTGGGAGATAGAACATGAATGCAACAATCAAATGATTCACATAGAAACAATGTAAGCTATATAACATCAAGGGTAGAGGCGGCATAGCCCAGAAAAGGCTTTTAAAGCTTTATGCTTCTTATGATATGCAACAATAACCGTGTATGGTTATGATGAATAAAAGTTTGTAGAGGCCAGGCGTGGTGGCTCACGTCTATAATGCCAGCACTTTGGAAGGCCAAGGCAGGGGAATCACTTGAGGTCAAGAGTTCCAGACCAGCCTGGCCAACATGGTGAAACCCCATGTCTAATTTAAAAAAAAAAATATATATATATATATATATATGTATGTATGTATGTATGTATATACACACACACACAAATTAGCCAGGCATGGTGGTGGGCACATGTAATCCCAGCTACTCTGGAGGCTAAGACAGGAGAATTGCTTGAACCTGGGAGGTGGAGATTGCAGTTAGCTGAGACCACGCCACTGTACTTGAGCCTGGAGGACAGAGCAAGATTCCGTCTCAAAAAAAAGAAAGCCAAAGAAAAGCTTGTAGAGAGCTCATTCAGTGTTGTTGCCAAATCTGTACATCACACTATGGGTTTTTATTCTGAGGAAGAAAGCAACCCTACCTGCAGGTTACAATTTCTGGTAATAAGTTTACCTTTCATATGAGTCCCTCTGTTCATATGCATTTGGCATCTTTATGAATAGCAGCCTACACTTTATCCAAAAAAAACTATTAGCATGCGATCATCAAGAACAAGAGTTTCTTTTTTTTGTTTCGTTTTGTTTTTTAATTTATCTTCTTAACTATCTTAGAGAACATAAAGCCGTCAGAGGGCAGAAGTTTTACAAAGAGGTTGGTTTGTGTCCTTTTAAAAAGTGGAGACACTGGCAATTAGAAACTTAAAAAAATAATATTCAGACATATGCTGTAAACAACATCAGCTATCTTGGTGATAAAAAGCATGACCAAGTTGAGAGTTTCCAATTTGACTAGGTACTGAGGCAGTTTCCAATTGTTAAAGGGATTATTTTCTAAGCTTCTACTTGTAATTTCATTTTTTGAAACTTTTTAGCACATTTTCCTGACAAGCTAATGTTTAAAAATGTTGACTAGGTATCCAGGTATTTTGTACTAAGAATGCTATTATTGACATTAATTGAAAAGCTACAGCATAGAGAATAGGCCCTTGAAAGGTTATGTACCTAATATGAAGCTTAGACCCCATCTTTAAATGTAGTTGTTTCAGTATTCCACCTCTGGTTCAAACTTTTCTGTTACATCTTCAAAATTTTGCTTCATTTATGTTTTTTCTTTCAAAACAGAAATGACAAGCATACTTAAGGGAACTATGATGAAGAGACAAACTTGCAAACTAAACACATCCCATGTAGCTGAGAGTCCTAACTTAAGGTCTAGCCATATCCTGGGTGTTAGTCCTTTTAAATTATGTATATAAGTTTAATATTTACAATATCTGCTCCCACTTTGCCTTCTGCCATAAGTAAAAGCTCCTGAGGCCTCCCCCGAAACAGATGTTGCCATGCTTCCTATATAGCCTGAAGAATCGTGAGCCAATTAAACTTCTTTTCTTATAAATTACCCAGTTTCAAGGCATTTCTTTATAGTAGTACACAAACAATTACATGTACCAAGATGAACTTTCACTTAAAATCAAACTATGCTTTAAAACTAACAGAAAAACAACATTTTAGTTGCTCAAAAAATTGAATATAGTTGTCTAGTATCCATGAGTGACTGGTTCCAGGACCTCTTGCAGATGCCAAAATCTGAGGATGTTCAAGTCTCTTACATAAAATTAAATGGTATCTACTTGATTATGACCTACACACATCCTCCTGTATACTTTATATCATTTCTAGATTACTTATAATACCCAATACAATGTAAATGCTACATATTGTTATACTGTATCTTTGTTAACAATTTGAATTTTTGAAACGCTGTATTGTTAATTTTTGTTCCCCGACCCCAAATATTTTCAATCCATAGTTGGTTGAAACTGTAGATGCAAAACCAAAAGATATACAGAGCCAACTGTATATACTAAAAAAATCTAACTCGGTTCACTATTTTGCCTAGCAAAAAGGAATTTGGAGGAAAAGAAGATAGGAAAAAAAAAAAAAAAGAAATTGAGAAGAAAGGAGAAAAAAATTACATAATAGGGATAAAACTGGGTACAGTGCCTCATGCTTGTAATCCCAGCACTGGTCAAGATGGGAGGAAGGCTTGAGCTCAGGAGTTCAAGACCAGCCTGGGCAACATAGCAAACTTTGTCTCTAAAAAAAAAAAAAACACAAAACTTAGCCAGGTCTGGTGGTGTGCGCCTGTAGTCCATGCTACTCAGGAGGCTGAAGTGAGAGAACTGCTTGAACTTAGGAGTTTGAGGCTACAGTGAGCCATGATCACACCACTGTACTCCAGCTAGGATGAGAGTCAGACTCTGTCTAAATAAATAAACAAACAGAAATAGGTATAGACACTCAACAGGAAATAAACATGTAGTCATAGATCAGAATAACAATAAGGAAGAGGGAAAGGGAGGGAAGAAGGGAGGGAAAGAGGGAAAGAGGGAAGCAGGCAGGGGCAGAAGTGGACAGAAAGAATGTTGGCAAGAGATTCAGATTTTCTAATGTTTGTCAAAATCATTTGTTGTACTGCTTCATCACTTTTACTGAGGTCTCCAAAGTAACTAGCTTTGACCTTTTAAATTTCTTTAACAATATGTATTACATTTGTTAAATTTCTTTAACAAATATATATACATATGTCAAGGACAGGAACTATGCTTTTCTCTTAATATACTTTTTTTTTTCTCTATTCCATCTCATAACCTTCCTTATATAGTTGATACCAATGACTCCTTTGCTTAGTTTGGAAATTAAAGTCCAAAGAAATTAAGTGCTGTTGTTACACAGCCAGTAACTGACAAAACTAGGACTGGTTGAATAGTCACTGCTTCAAAAATTCAATTGTTTTTCTTTTTAGTTTTTAATCCTTAAATTCACAGGGTTTTTACTCTTAAAGTCTCACTATGGACATTATACACTTTTGGTGGCCTGTATAGGGCAGTATAATCTCAGATGTGAAGGCAACTGTCTTGGAAGCTAGATGCTGTACTCCCCTATTTTAAACTGTTGGCCTGTCTACAAATATTATTTTATCACTTTAAGAGCTTATAAGGATATGTTTCCATTTTCCTTTCTCTTGCCATTTGTCGCTTTCATCAAAGTATATCCATGACAATATACATATTGTACTGTTTTATAATATATATAGTTCTGTAATATCAATTTTGCCATTAAACAGTAAAGTATCTTTAAAAAACTGAAAAATGAAAGAAAAACTCCTTTATTTTTATTCAGATCTTCACATTGGCTATCTTCTCCTCCATTTCTTTCAAGCTTCCATCTAGTGTATGGATTCAGGTTTCCATCAGCTTCATTTTCCTTCGGCCTCAAGAACTTGGTATCATTTCTCATGGTGTTGTTCAAGTTTGCTAACAAGAAATTCTTACAACATTAATTTGTCTGAAAATTTTATTACACTGTCATATGTTAAGGATATTTTTCCTCAAAAGGGAAGAGTTTTTCCTTTCAGAACTTTAAAGACAGCATTCCACTGCCTCCTGGTTTGCACTGTTTCTGCCAAGAAGTTAATGACAATTACTACCTTTGTTCCTTTGTATTTAATTTAATGTGTGGGTTTGTTTTTCCTTTTTCCATTTGACTGCTTTTAAGTTATCTTTTTATCATTGGTTTTCAACAGTTTCATTAGGATATGCCCTGGTATGGTTTTATTGTTCTTATTTTGCTTGATTTTCTTTGTGCTTACTTATTTTTGGAGCTACTTTTACCTGTTTCACTGGTATTTTTTGTGAAATTTGGACAAATTTTGGCAATTATTTCTTTAAATATATTATTGGATCCTCTTCCCAGACTGTTCCCAGGAATTCAGTTTTATCTGTTAGATATTGTATTGTTGACTCACAGGTCACTGAGGCTCTGGTTGCTTTGTTTTTTTAAATTTGTTTGTGTGTGTGATTTTCTGTTTTCATTGTTGTTGTCTGCCTTTTTTCTGTCTCTACCTCATTCAGTCTGCTCTGATCTTAGTTATTTCCTGTCTTCTGCTAGCTTTTGATTTTGTTTGCTCTTGCTTCTCTAGATCTTTTCATTGTGATGAAGAGGGTTGACTGTAGATCTTTCCTGCTTTCTCATCTGGGTATATAGTGCTATAAATTTCCCTCTAAATGCTGCTTTAGCTGTGTCCCAGAGATTCTGTAGGTTGTGTCTTTGTCTCATTAGTTTCAAAGAGCTTATTTATTTCTGCCTTAATTTAGTTATTTACCTAGTAGTCATTTAGGAGCTGGTTGTTCAATTTTCATGTAGTTGTGCAGCTTTGAGTGAGTTTCTTAATCCCGAGTTCTAATTTGATTGCATGTGGTTTGAGAGACTGTTTATTATGATTTCCATTCTTTTACATTTGCTGAGGAGTGTTTTACTTCCAATTAAGTGGTCGATTTTACAATAAGTGCTATGTGGTGCTGAGAAGAATGCAGATTCTGTTGATTTGGGGAGGAAAGTTTTATAGATGTCTATTAGGTCCAGAGCTGAGTTCAAATCCTGAATATTCTTGTTAATTTTCTGTCTCCTTGATCTGTCTAATATTGACAGTAGGGTGTTAAAGTCTCCCGCTGTTATTGTATGGAAGTCTATGTCTCTTTGTAGGTCTCTAGGAACTTGCTTTATAAATCTGGGTGCTCCTGTATTGGGTGCATATATATTTAGGATAGTTAGCTCTTCTTGTTGCATTGATCCCTTTACCATTATGTAATGCCCTTCTTTGTCTTTTTTG